>NW_027282678.1:0-80164 GCF_046629955.1 Centroberyx affinis
GAAAGGTGCAAGACAAATAAAGTTTCCAATATCATCACCCAAAGCCTTGGTGGGTTCACTCCATTTCCGTTGTATGACCGTTTTAAACGTGCTGACTCAGCGCACACGAGGTGACATCATCACCACTCCTCAGTGGCTTGAAGCTGTGTGAGTGAGTGAGAGAGCGAAACGGAGCGACAAACAATATCATGATTTGGTCACACATACTGAAATAAATTGCGATTTTCCAAATGTTATAATGACTGGAGTCTACACCGATTCTCTCTGTCTTACTCTTCCTCACTATCTCTCTTTCCTTCTCTTTCCCACATGTTTTCTGCAATAATCTATTACTTATTATGTACTGACTCAAACTAAAAAAAAAAAAAAAAAGTGATTCTGCTGTCTTGGCTGAACCTCCCATATTCAGGAGAGCCTCAGTCTCAGTGGGACTAAGCTGGAAAATAAAGGTTACTTAAATAGTCCAACTTTCCTGTGTGTGTGTGTGTGTGTGTATGTTTGTATGTATGTGTGTGTGTGTGTGTGTATATGCATGTGCGAAAGTGTGTTTTATCATTGTCAGCTATAATCAGTGCCAGCTTGTATTTCCTTTGCTATTTTCGGGAAACTCATTTCCATTTTAACTATGGCTTTCTTCTCCATATGGCTGAGAGAAAGAGGAGGCAGTAGCATGGCTCTATTAAAAGGCTCAATGGTATGAGGGGGAGGGTGGGTGTGTGTGTGTGTGGGGGGGGCATAGAGAGGACTACAGAAGGTTTTTAGTATCTATAAAAGAACATATCGATCCAATAGCCAATACATTACTGCCTCGGCGGACATTTTGTCTCCATACGGATGGTCTCAACACAACAGATCAACATCGCTGCTTTGATGCACTGAACAACTGGTGTTATTTTATTCAATTCTGTTTTATTCTATTTTATTCTATTCTCTTCTATTCTAGTCTATTCTAGTCAAGGAAAAATCCCCCTCGCATCCTCATTCACTGTTAGATCTCATCAGTCTGTGATGTTCAACACATTCAGGAGTTATTTTGTGATTCGGTGAATCCATTTTCCCTAAACCTGCCTCGTCTTCTTCCACTGCAGGTAGTGATTTTCTCTGTTTCCCAGAATGCCTTTCAACACCCAGAGAAGGGGCGAGAACGTGTTGCTTTCATCTGTGGGTCATATGTGAAGATGGAGAGAGCGACAGCAGAGTGAGAGTTTTTCCAGCGAAGAAAACCCAAACTCCATCCTGTCTCTCTGCTGCATTGCATTCTGGTCTCTCTCCTGCTCCTGTGGGTGGAGAAACTGGTCTCTCTCCTCTTCTACGATGGATCTCTCCCTGTTTGATTGTTGAACGTCTCTCGGTGCAAAATGGCGGCTCTAGAAAGAAGCCCTCGCTCTTTGATTCTGAGGGACTGACACCAAAAACCTGACGTTTTTTACATCCTGAAACATTTTCTCATACCAAACACCATAGAAACCTCACCATTCTTATTTTAAGTCTTTATTGTTTCTGGTATTTTTCCTTCAATTTGTCCGACACTGGGAACCAGAGAGCTCCTGCCTGATGGGAGGTTGAATTCATTGCCTGTGTGACTTGTCATCTAACAGCCTCAGCCTTTCTGGACCTGCTGAGAGTAAAAAGCTATCTGAGGCTCCTTTCAGGTAATCCAATGATTTTGCAGCACATGCTGACAATGGCAGACAACCGATTCCTGCAATTCTGACCAGGTAATAAAAGAAAAAGAAAAAAAAAAACGAAAGTTAAGACCTTTTTACTCACTCTAAAGGAGACTAATTGCGTCATACAGTGAATTGTTTGTTGGCTTTTCTTCATTATGCCGTCTGTATTTTCTGTCAATGTCAGCTCGTCATCAAAGACTGTCCCAAGATATCAGATGTCTCAGATTCAAGTCACAGTTTTAATGGCTTGAGACTTGACTTGATGCATGAAGAGAAGACTTGAGACTCGACTTGACTTGGGTTCTGGTGACTTGGGACTTGACTCTGACTTGTACTTTGATGACTTGAAAAGGTTTCTAAAGTCTTGACTTGAGATCTTGTGTTTGTGTAAATGACTTAGATTGAAAGTGATGAGATTTGTTCCGGCAGACGACTGAATCGAAATTCTGTTTTCTGAATTTGTATGGAATGATTGAATATTGAAGTTGAAACTGATTCTAGAAATCAAACTCATGATGCTCTTACCAAGTTTTTATCCTATTAAAACCATATTGAATTGAAAAGTCCTAGATATTTAGTTTTCTTTAAGATATTAAATTGATACTGGACTCTTGATTTGTTCTGACTTGACTTGCTGTTCTACATTTAGACTTGAGACTTGACATTAATGACATGGACTGGACTTGGACTTGACTTTGTAATCTACATTTAGACTTGAGACTTGACTTGAGACTTGTGCCTCAAAACCTGAGACTGACTTGGGACTCAAGCAAGAGTGACTTGGCCACACCTCTGTTTATAAGTATGGATAATGTCCACTGGTTCCTCCTGATTAACTGACTGCGAGGTTAGTAGCTGTTCTTTAAAAAAGAAAATTGCTGTTTTTTGTTTAAGTGTTAAAGTGTTTGAGGGTTTGGATTATGTTCCTGGCCTAAAGCCTAGCAGGAGTTTTAATAATCTCATTCGTATTAGAGCTGTACACCATGTTGTTCTCACACTATACCTGACAAATCCTGCAAAGCCTGACATGAACTTGTTCTGCTGATTTTGAGTCGATGTGATTGACTGCTTGATTTAATTTGACAGATTTTAAAATATACATATGTCTGATAGTCCTTAGGCCACAACCACACACATATAGTAAAATTGTTGAGGAAGTTAACACACAATAAAGTCAAATACGACTTATTTCCACTGTGGATCACAATGCTGTTTGTACACCTCCTCATAACTGCCTACAATAACACTGAATTGGCCTATTTCCATTGTATGAAAAGTCAGAGGAGAAGGCCAGTCAGTCATACTGCTTGCTTCCATTAGGTGATGTTATCAGAGAACATAATGTCAATTTCCATAGCTATGCTGATGATACACAACTATACATTTCTGTAGAGCCAAATCATGCAGATGCCTTAAGCTCCCTCACTACTTGTCTATTGGCTATCAATGATTGGATAAACACAAATTTCTTAAAACTGAATGAAGATAAGACAGAAATACTTTTGGTCGGCCCCAAAGCCAAAAGAGAAGAACTCTCCACAAGACTTGGGAACCTGAATCCCTCGATGAAATCAGAAGTAACAAGCCTGGGTGTTATCTGTTCTTCTGATCTAAGTTTTAATTCCCATATAAACAAGGTGACCAGAACAGCATTCTTTCATCTTAGAAATATTGCCAAGGTGCGGCCCTTCCTGACCAGAAAGATGCTGAAAAGCTAACTCACGCGTTAGTAGACTGGACTACTGAAACGCCCTTTTTACCGGCCTCCCTAAAAAGTCTATTGAGAGGCATCAGCTTATCCAGAACTCTGCAGCTAGACTTTTAACAAAAACAAGGAAGCAAGAGCATATCACTCCGGTTTTAGCTACATTGCACTGACTCCCAGTGTCCTTTAGAATTGATTTTAAAGTTCTTTTACTTGTATACAAAGCTCTTAATGGCTTAGGACCGGCCTACATTACAGAATCCCTGCTGTTCTACATTCCATCAAGAGCCTCAGGTCTTCTACTGCTGGTTTGTTAGAAGTACAAAACCCCACTCAGAAGAAGATTGGGGATGCAGCCTTTTTTAACTCTGCTCCTAAACTGTGGAACACCCTGCCAAAGAATATTAGAGAGGCAGGCTCTGTAAGCATTTTCAAACGACTGCTAAAAACTTTTCTTTTAATCTTAGCTTTTAAATAGCCTTCATTGTAACTGTTTCTGTTCAGGATCCCAACAGAGCTGACACGGGTAAGTACAAATTTTCATTGGTCTTGTCCGGGTAATGCTTACTTGCACAGTGAACACTATATGTGGGGGGACAGAGCTTTACCCTGTATGACTCTCATCCATCTGTGGATGGTGAGGTTTTTGACCAAGAGGAGAATCCACGATTCTCGTCTGCCTGAGGCAGTGAGATCTGACGTAAATATCAGATGAAGAGTAGAATCAGGAAGGACAGGGGAAAAGAAAATTACAGAAAAACATATGGGTTCACTCACAATGTGCATCTAAAAGTGGGAGTATTTGTTGTGTTCTTTTATCTTTCTATTTTACTTGATTTGTTTCTTTTAATGCAGTGCATTTTGCTTGTTCTTTTATATTAATTTTATCTTTTTATCTGCCTTCTATCTGTCATCTTTTATCTACCTTCTATTGATGTAAAGCACTTTAAGCTGCATGTTGTGTATGAAAGGTGCTATGCAAATAAAGGTTATTATCATTATTATGATTATTATACTCAGTCACTTTTCTTTTCCAGAAAAGTGTTTTATATTCATATTGTTTACGTAAACCATTCCGTCAGCCATTATTGATATGATACTCTCCCGGTGCCTTCCCCTACATGCAGGGCTCTATGTTAAGTGCCCTTCCTCCTGCACTTGCCAAGTCGTTATGGGCTGTGATCAGATGGACCGAGATAAGCAAAAGCTTTTACTGTGAGGCTCTCAGCTGCAGACCGGCTGCTCCGCCTCTCGCCCCGAGGAGAGGTCAGACGCCCCGGCAGCTGACTGGCATCGCTCCGTCTGAGATGAGCCAGGGAGAGAGAGAGAGAGAGCGTAGGACGGGGAAGGAGGAATAACCAATGTGAAACAGAGGTAGAAAGGAAGAAATGATAATAAAACACATTGGAGAATGAGATGAAGCAAGAGAACAAAGCGGTCTAAAAATAAACATGTGTGCAACAGCTGTGTTTTGGCTGCTTTGTGTTGCATGACGACCAAGCGGCTCATACTATACACCAGTGATTCTCAACCTTTTTCATATCAAGGACCCTAATTTAGTCCTCATTAGAGCCACGGACCCCCATTTGATGAGATTTTGTCTCTTGGACCCAAATCTGAGAATATTTTTATCGTTAGATATAATTTTGTCCAGAATTCCATGACTATCTGTATTGTAGGTAGAGAGATAACAGAGAAACTATGATCAAAACAGTCATTCTTCTAGATAGATAGATAGATAGATAGAAAACTTTATTGATCCCAGAAGGGAAATTGAGTCCTCATAGCAGCCAAGACACACAGATGACAAAATACATTAAAACACAACAGATAAGAACACAAGAGGCTATAATGGCTAAAAAGCAAGTGACTAAATGAATAAATACAAATATAAACATATTCTCTAATTGTATTAACTTCTTGTAAATGAAATAACGGTGAAGTTTAACAATTCATCAATTTGCTGGGGACCCCCTGGAACCCCCTCAAGGACCTCTGGTGGTCCCCGGACCCCACGTTGAGAGCCACTGCTGTACATGACAGAGCCAACAGACTTCAGATGAGGGTCGGAGAACAAAAACTTTTCCTTACAGTAAAGTTTTATGGTGATCTGATGTCAACCAAGAGTATTTCCAGCCTGACAGACACTTGATGATAATCATGACTTTTTCCAACTGATGCTGTGCTGATTTTGCCTGATATCAGACAGAATTGTCAACTCGTTCCACTCCATTTCCATCTTCAGTCTGACATTGCCTCCACTCTAACTGATTTCCGTGGGGGAGGGGGATTCGATTTTCCCTAACCAATCACTAGAGACCAACGTATCCGCATGAATCTAACGTCATTTTAAGTCGAAACTGATGCGTAGCCATGACAACACCAGAGCAAAAAACATCTCCCCTTTGAATATTCAAAGCAGAGTGCTGTTCGGATTTCACAGTAAATGATACTTTTAATCGATTTAGAACAGCCTCGATAGCAGTGTCTATCTTGTTTATGTTGTTTATTGTTGTTTATTGTTGTTATTACTCCTCCTTGGTTCTGGCGCACAGCTTGACAACGGCGTTAGTCCCGCCCGTGGCGCCCCCCCCCAGGCGCTCATTGGACCGATCATTTTTCAACCGAGAAACTGCTGTTTCATGTCACGATGCCAGACCAGAATCAGTCAACTCAGTGGAGTGGGCGGATTCAAAGTAGAGGTCTTCACGGGTCTACCCGGACCCTAGGATCCGACCCGGGACCTGTACGGGTTCGGGTACACGTTTTATTATGGTCAATCGGGTCCGGGTTCCCATTCTATTACCGCGGGTCCCGGGTCTGTTTATCATTATGTGTAATACCCGAGTGGATCCCAGAAGACCCGTGATCAGCGCCGATCACGTGACGAGACGAGAAACGCACGGAAGCGCTGTGTAACTTGCGTGATGATCAGGCTGACCTAGGATCAGATTACAAGAGCGAAAATAAGGTGAAAAAAACGTTGAGCAGCGCCAGCGAATTGGAGCGGAGGAAAGGCACAAGATGGATACCTTCTTCACTGAGGTGAAAAATAAGCTAAAAGAAAATGAATATAAAGAGGTCAAACCTAGCACCTCTTCTGTTGTAGCCTATTGTAGCTTCGTAGCTGCTAGATTCATTATGGAGTCTCACTGCCATCTACTGGACAAACTGTAGAACGGCACAACTTGGCAAGTCTTTCCATCATTTTGATCTCCTTTTATTAGGCTACCATATGTTGTATCTGACATGATAGGCTAAACGTTTTCTGTAATATCTCGGGCAAAAACTAAAATATATATTTAAAAATTATCGGGTCCAATCGGATCTCGCAACAAATTTCCCGGGTCCATTAGGGTTCGGGTCTGTTATTTTGGACCCGTGAAGACCTCGAATTCAAAGGTCTGGACCCAGGCAAGTGCTGATTGTGTATTAGTTAATTTATCTAATATAGCAAAGAGAGTTGTCGAGTGAAGTCTAGTGGGGTCCATGGGCCAAATGATTTGACAGCGCGAATATCATTTTGGTGACTCAAGTCCTACATCTCAAAAAATAGAACATTTCAGTGAAAGTACTGCAAAAGCTACAGAGCGCAACCAAATGTGATGCGACACACTGTCAGGCCTTCACAAATATGTATATGAAGTTTGGTTGTTCTAATATTTGAGCATTAAGGAATTCTGGATCCCGTCCTTTACTGTGATACAAAGATGATGTAGCAGTTGAAATATGCCGTGTTTGATGGAGAGTGGGTCAACATTGTAGGAGACATTTTAAAAGAGGGTGCTATTGCCAGGGTGGCCCAATAGTGGCGCTATGGAGCACGACCAAATGTTGTCTGTCATATTTTGGGGTCCCAAACATTACAGTTCATTAAATCTGGTTGCTATAGCATCAAGCGTTTAGGAATTATGCATCATCTCCTGTTTGTGCGACATTGTGCACCTCGGCCAGATGGTTTGGATTTTCAAAACTCTGATGATAGCTGGAACCCAGGAAGTCCATGCTGTCTGTGTGCAACATGTTGTTAACAGTGGATTCATTTTGAGGGAGAATTAGCGAAATATAGGTTTTGCATAAAATTCAGAATGGCGGAAAACTGTAAAAAATTAGTCAAAAGCATAAAGTTGCTTGTTATGGCGCTACCATCTGGCCAATCAATCCTACTATAAAATGAGGAAAACTCTGTCTGTCTGCATCCATTTTGCTCCTCAATGGGTTGGCCAATCAATCTGAAACTGCACATGGGCATTGAGCATTGGCATAGGCAGGGACTGACAAGGCTGATTTTTCCATTTTCCCAAATTTACGCACCAGTTGTGGCGCGTGCATCCCCGGGTATGGACTAGTGTATTTTTATTTTTTATTTTTTTGCCTTGGAGTACTGGGAGAGATTTGAAGCCTAATGTGATGCCTCTAGGACCGAGAGTCTTCGTGGCTACATACCGTTTTAAGGCAGAAAAGGAAGAAGAAAACAAAATGGTTCCAGCACCTTCCGTGCATAAATCCATAACATTACAATGCTTTTGGGCTTTAATAATACCAGATGTATATAATAGTGTGACATTCATAAATGACAGATTTTCAGGAACCAAAACTCTGAGAATTTGTTAACACTTTGTATGAAGGAATGTGAAGGTTGAGAATAAGTTAGGGTCAATTGTTATAAATTACACTGTGTTCATATGCACTCCATGGACACACTGCAGTGCTTAACATCTTAATAATCATAACCATGAACCATACTATATCACATTGTGTATCGAAACCCAATAGCATGGCTCACTGTGACTCGTCACAAGCAATTACTCAGGCCGTTAATAAAGGTGTGCTCAGTTTATTGGTTTATTACCTGTAAGCTGTAAGCTATATCAAGGGCAGGCGCATGTAAGTGTGAAGAGTAATTAGTATGTTTTGTGAGTGTGTGTGTGTGTGTGTGTGTGTGTGTGTGTGTGAGGTTCTAATAGGGATTAATTGGCGTTGCATCAGAGCGGCTTTTACAGCCTGAGAGAGAAAAGCACCGTCTGGAGCAGAGTCACTGAGCTTCACACTGAGCTTCACACTGAGCGGCTCGGCGATGTGTTGCTCAGGTCTGACAGATTGTGGGCGGGGCCAAAGCTTCCAACTGCATCTGTGCAGCGGTCTGCAGCTACAAAGTGTTGGACAGGAACATTTTTTGTGTGTTTTTGCTGCTTTGGTATTGACTTTCATACAGTTACATGGTTTTGATGCATTAACACAGCTAGTTGGCAAGTGCGAATTAGGTACAATTAATAGAAAATAAACAGAAAAAACTCAATAAAATAACCATCGACCCCCAACGATGGATGCAGCTGTTTTTGAAAAGTTGTGGAGAACTGGGAAGCTTTGAATGGCTGGAATCAATTTTTCCTCCATGTTGCCAGGAACAACTATTGTTCATGAAACTCAATCACATGAGTAGAGAAACAAGGAAGCGCAGAAATCTGATTGGCTGTTGACAGCTGACGCCCAAACTACACCTATCTACATGTTACCTGGGTAAGTGAACACAATTATTATTTCTGTAAACAACTACTGTGAGGAACATTAACGTACAATATAGGAGAACTTCTGTCACGTATGTTGTGAGTGAAGGCGGACTGTCGGCAAGCAGAAGCTTCTCAGCGGCTCCATAATTAACCTCATCTCCAACATTCGTTTTAGTGACATTGGTTTATGTATCCTCTATTTCAGTGGTTCTCAACGTGGGGTCCGGGGACCACCAGGGGTCCTTGAGGGGGTTCCAGGGGTTCTCCAGCAAACTGATAAATTGTTAAACTTCAGCATTATTTCATTTACAAGAAGTTAACACCGTTAGAGAATGTAGAAGAATGACTGTTCTGATCATAGTTTCTCTGTTATCTCTCTACCTACAATACAGACAGTCATGGAGTTCTGGACAAAATCATATCCGACAATAAAAAATATTCTCAGATTTGGGTCCGAGAGACAAAATCTCATCAAATGGAGGTCTGCAGCTCTAATGTGGACTAAATTAGGGGTCCATGATATGAAAAAGGTTGAGAATCACTGCTCTATTTTGTTTACCGACACAGTGATAAATGTCTACACTAATCAAAATTTGGGCATTTATAAACAATTATATGGCTAATATAGACAACAGACCACTGCGTAGTCTGACAGAAATAGAAGCCATGTATATCTCCAAAGTTTCGGCTCTGATCGTTTCAGATCCGGCAACGGACTCCAGAAACCAGAAGAGTCATGAGTTTCCCTGGTCGCTCGGCTCTGGAGGTGATGAATGGACTCGTGGTGACTTGTTGATCCTGCTGCTCACAGTCTGAACACGCGGTTAGAAATCTGCCTCTGAAACAGACCTGGCCAGATTCAGTACAGCTCTGTAACCCATGATGACTCCTCCGCTCCGCTCGGCTCCTCAGTCCAGACCGGAGACGAGAGGCGGCCAGTCGTCCTCCATTAGAGCCCTGCGCTGTGGAGAGGCCGGGCCTGAAGGAAACCAGGCCAGAGAAGTCACTTCCCTCTTTTAAATCACTTTCACAGACTGGCCTTTACAGAATTGTTTTCTTGTTTTTAATCTTGTGTTCTTGCCCTTTTGTGCTTTCACTTCTCTTGTTTTCTGTAAAACACTAAAATGCTGCATCAGAGTTTATTATTATTATTGTTGTGTTATTATTGTATTATTATTAATGACTGGATCACTTTTAGCTGTCAGACAGACGGCATTCAGCCCAGACCTTAGATCAGGCCCAAAAAAACAAGCCCAGCCCGACCCGACCCGAGCCCTTGCACCTTCTGTCTGAGACCGGCACGGGCCCGTCCCATTGGCTGCATTTATGGGCCCAAGCCCGGTTTAAAACCAAACATTTCTTAGTAAGTCGGCTGTTTATAAGTAAACTAATTCCAAGTTGTTTGAATGACAAAAATCTGTTCAGAATTACGTGTGGGATCTTACTGAACAGCCTACTTCCTCTCGCAAAGGACTCGCAAAGCCAGTGGTGCCATAGGCAGAGAAAACCCCACACTTACATTTGATAGATATGATAAAAACATAATTGACACAAGGAATTAGAGAACAGAGAAATTTGAATGACAAAAATCTGTTCAGAATTACACACAGGCTCTTAATGAATAGCGTGACACGGAAGGAAAACTTGTTTCAGTTGGTTCAACAAACCCGAGCAGCCTTTGCGCATGCCTATATATATATATATATATATATGTATCTGGGGCCTACATATAACATTCTGATTATCACACCAAATAGCTTACTCCCCACCCCAATTATTAAAAAAAAAAAAAAAAAAAAAAACGGGCCGGGCCGGGCCGGTCTCGGGTTCGGGCTGAGAATCAAACCTCTGATTCATCCACAGCAAAACAATATCATGAAACACACATGTTACATAAGCAGGTTAGCAGACAGCGCTGTGTGGCTGGTGTGGAATAATGCCAGCTGCCAACTGCCAACCGGTGTTCCTGCCAAGTGACTCAATGAAGGAAAAGACACATGAGAGTGAACGGGCTGTATGTCGTCTAATTCTTCAAGTACAAGGTTCAGCACGAATACCACACACCTGTTACCTCCCTTCAGGGTCAAATCATCATGTTTGACACCTTGCGGCCTTTTATACCAGCTCAGAAATCGGGGGATGATGCCGGGGGGTGCTGGATATTTTCCGTCATTTTGGTCGCTTTTTATTTCGTTAAACGGTTTGATAAATAATGCTTCCGTCGTAATTTTCTCCGAGCCATTTTTTGTCGTGAAATGTTTTTCATAATGAGATTTTTGACAAGCCGTTCTGTGGAGGATTTGTGTGCCTCTCCTCTGCACCTCCGGGGCTCGGGCCAGCGTCAGTCAATCCACGAGCCTCAGGCGGCAGCTAATGGCGGCTGTGTTTGTTCTAATAGAGTCATTTAAAACCCTCAAAGAGCATGGGAGCAAATTACTAGTCTGGCAGCAACTGTCTGGAGGGATTCTGTAGGCCGGCTCCCTTTCTGTCGCTCTCCTGCTAATTTTGAGGACAGTTTTTTTTTTTTTTTTTTAAAGTGATTGATAATTATTTCAGCTAACAGAGATGGAGAATTTATTTCTTAAATAGAAATAATAGCCTAGATAATGGTCACATCAGGAGGCTGTGAAATGGCTCGTTCAAATGCAGGATGTGAAAGGCAGTACAAATTATGACACAGTGTTGCAAAGATCAGCTATTTTGCCCTTTACAAACATGCAATAATCTACTGTCCGTCTGTTCGGCCGCTCTCGTTTGATCACTGATGAAAAGGAGTGAATGAAAAAATCAAAGTGGAAAAATGAGCTGTTTTTCCACCCATTATAGTGCTGAAACCACATCACTGAAAGAGTTAGTGTAAGATCTGCAAGACTTTTAGAAAAAGACTCTTCAGGGTTTGCAATGTAGAAAGTTGATTTGATGATGTTTTTTTTGGTGTTGTTTCCCTTTCACAGGAAAACACCATAGAAAACACTATAGATGGTCATATCTCCATTATATCACCACAGAAGCAGAAATGTATTAAATGATCAACTTACCAGGGTCTTCACTGTTGTTGTTGATGAATCCATCTGCACTGATGCAAGTTTTAAATGCAACACAGTGTAGGATGATGATCTATCTGGTTTTGAATTATCACTTGCCTTCTGAAAATTGCTTCTGTTATTGAATTACCACAAAATTTAGGCCTATATGTCATTATTTAAAGAGACAGAGATAGAGAGAGAGAGAGAGGGAGGGAGAGAAAGAGAAAGAGAGAGACAGAGATGGGGGAGAGAGAGATATCTAGGTCCCCTAGGCTTTCCGAATTATCACAAAAGTCACGACTCTTGCTGAGAAAACAAATAAACAACTTTGATATGAGGGAGTTTGTGGAGAAAGGGAGAACGTGAAGAAGAGGGAAGATATAAAGTTCATCCCTGATGTGGAAAAGTCCAGTGAGCTGTCAGCGTTTCTACAAGGACAGCAGTGAACAGATGAAACTTCGGTGGCTGTTGGAGCTCCATGTCAGCAGCTACAACCTGTTTCCACAAGGTTTTCCCCTCCTGTAGAGCAGGAGAGCTGCTGGCCGGCGCCGAGAAATGCACTTCCTGTGTGAACAACCCAACTGCGAAATCGTGGTGCTTGGCCGCTACGTGTCCTGTGTGAACAAGGCACATCTCTTCCATTATAACAGCAGGCAGCCGTGCTTTACTCTCAGGGGAACTGAAAACCTCATTGTGGTTTATAATCAAATTAAACGCCCCTCCACATATATACCTGCCCATTCCATTACCTTTCACAACATTCTTCAGCTGAGTCTGTCCTCCTCAAACAAAAAAAATGTATGAAAAAGTAATACGTTTGGACGTTTTGGCAATTGGAAAGTTGGCATCCATATTTATACACCGAAACCGAATATGTGCATTCATTTTTTGTGACTTTTAAAGGTAATTAAAGAACTGGGAAGAGAAATGAGCACATAGGGATCTATATAACACTGCATCTGCAGTTAACCAGATTTCAATTATCATCTCGGGATGTATGGTGGGTTTACTGTGGTGAGGGAGGGAACTGAGCAGGGGAGAGGGTGGGAAAGTTATTATATTTATATGAAGGGAAAGGGCTTCTCTTTGTTTATTATGTTCACCTTCTGAGAGTTATGGGGACAAGAAACGAGGCGAGATTCATGATGCACCGATACTCTTATTATGAGGGTGATTTACCAACAGGTTTCTGTTAATGGACTCTGCAACAGAGGAGCAGACTGATTGCTCTTTTCTAACACTGTAACTTCAGAGTCTGTTATGTGGTGCAGGATGCAGGTGATTAGAGGCAGACAGATTAGCTAGTAGCAGTAGAAGAGTATCCAAGGGTGGCTTTTCTTTATTTAACTAATTCTAGCATTCAAATGCCATGTAAAGGCAGGGAAAATAACAATTGCTGCTTCAGAATATAAAGTGTTTTCTCTTTCCTTTCCTCCCCACTGCTCAGTTTTGCTAAATCCTTTTTGTCTCTCGACATGTCGTCACACATCCATTTTCACACATCCTCCTGTACTCACCCACACATGTGGATAGGGCGTTATGACATTTCTGTTGCTGTGAGGCTGGCACTGTGTCGCTATTGTGTGAAAAGAGGCCAGCAGAGTGAAAATACGGCAGGCCAAAGCTCCCACACACAGAGATTCAGTGGGATATCACAGCCGTGACCTTTCTGCTCCTTCGCCGCAGACAAAACCAATGGTGGCAAAGCCTCCGCTATGACGAAGGGACGATGAGAAGCTTTCAGAAAATCCATCTGAAAAAATCAAAGGACCCCTGACAAGGTCCCAATAAAAGGAAAGTGCTTTCTTTCAAGCCTTACAATACCATGTGAGGCCAGGGAATTAACATTTACTGCTTTTACAATGCACAAATCAGACCAAAGGTTATCATATGTTAAGAGTTGGCTGAAGGCCAATTCCTGTTCCACACTGCAGCAGTTAGCCCTGGGTTCAGCTTCATAATGCCATTGATAACCCTGCAGAGCAAGGATAACTGTTCCAGAGTCGCTAGCTAGCAGTGGGCCAAGTCAGGGCTAACCTGGGGTTAATATATCCTGTAGATGTTCCTCTCATCACTGATATTCAAGTTTTGATAAACCAAAGTTCTTTAAAGGTCACCCGCCCTGCTGCAGTGTCCTTGAGCAAGACACTGAATCACCAGCTCCATGGTCAGTGTGGCTGACCTGACCTCTGACCTCTGACCTCTCTGTGCAGAGAAGCAAAAAAATTTTATTCTCCCTCTGGGATCAGCAGTGGATCACATAATGAACTTGCCCTGGCATGTAAATAGGAAAGAGGTCTTGACATAGCAATATTGGCAGGGAAAGACAACAAAAATGAAACAAGTATCAGCTCACTAAATATCTCAGCATTACAAGCGTGCATAAAAATGACAGGACTGCATTCTGTCAGTGAGTGCCAACCAACTCATCCTGTTTGAAGAGAGCTTTCAGGTGATGTGATGTACCATCTGGCAGCCATGTTGGAGGTCCTCAGCTCTTTGTTTCTAAATGTAACTACTGACATGGTTAATGTTTGTGCTGAATTATCATTTCCCCACTAATACATCTGATAATGTGTTTAGATAATGTTAGCCTGTTAGCTAACTGACCAGGAGCTACCAGGTCGGCTAAAGGCTCAATTATGCTCAACGTTACATACGGACACGGATACGGATACGGACGGAGCCTTCTGTCCGTACTCTGCGTTCATTTCGTCCGTATTTGTGCACGTTTTCTGAAAGCTTACGGATACGGACGAAACGGAGCAGTACCACCGAAGTACCACCGGAAATCGTGGGGGCAGTGTAGCCAATAGTTCAAGCGAGACCAGCGAGACATGATGAAGACATGTTGTTTGTTCTTCACAACAAACATGGCGACGGTGGACAGAAACTTTTGACTCTCTACTGCCCTCTAGTGGATGTATTGCTTAACATCCATGCCATCGTAAAGGACGCATGGAAGTATGTGGGCAGTGACGGTTACATCGTTTGAAACGGACGTATTTATTTTCGGACATAAAGGGAGCATAAATGAGCCTGAACCATCACTGTCTTGTTGTCAACACATCTGATTAGCACACTAGCTAGTGTGAAGCTATACATCAGTGTCTTTGCTAAAGGAGCCTGCTGGCTAGTTAGCTAGCTAACAGTTTGTTCAGGTTAACTGAGCTGACTCTTCTCAAGCTACAACTCTTCATGTTTTGGAGTAGAGACTAGGGCTAAAGACAAGACAGTTTACTGTGTCACAGTAACCTACATTTGGAAACAAATCCACCTTATCACACTATTCACTTTTACTGAGAACGTTACTGAATGGATCTACAGCCACACCACAACAAGCTGACTCAGCTCGCTCTCTGTTTCTAGCTGCTTGGTGGAGATTTAGACTTTATTTACACCCAGCCAATTATCCACTGGACATCCATTATGGCTCTAGGTTGCTAGGAGACTTGTAATGCAAATTTCTGGAAAGCTATTGCATGTTCGACCTTGTTTTCCCTAATTCGTCTACACTTCTAGTACATTTAAGGGCTTTAGTAAAACCAATTCTCACACATCACCTGCTGATCCACTTTGTAATATGATGATACAGCTACACACTGCCCAAACTGTCATGGCTCCTAATTACTGGCCAAATAAGGAACCACAGGGACTTGACTTGAAATGATTTTTTGGATGTCGCCCCGGGAGAAGAGGCCAACGGGCCGCTTGTTCTGCACCGGCCAGCCTCCACCGGACCACACAAGCCTCCGGGCCACCAGGAGTCCTCCTGCTGGTCCAGATGGCCAGTTTTCTGTTGCCTGAAGGGAGAGGCGTGAGGGAGGAGGGGGATTATCTGGACTGTGACAGCTGTCCGGCTCTGAATCACGAGGAATGCTACTAGAAAGCAAGGCTGTAGTAAGAACGTAATGTCCAGTTGAGTATGTTGACATGCACTCCAATACTGATTACTGGGAGTAATATTTCAATTACAGTGTTTACATGGTTCGAAGTAATACAATCTATCTCTCTGTTATATTCACATGAATATAATCAAGTGTAGCCTACGTCCAAAAAGCAAGAAATGCCTGCTGCAGTTAGTTTATGGCTGATTTTAAATTCACAAACACAAATTATTATCGGTGTGGGTGTTCCAACAAACGCTTTCAAGCTGTAGCAATTAAATCCCGTTCTTCCACATTTGCTGATATGACTTGAACGTGGCAGAAAACCTGCAGCCAGCCAGATGGTAATTGTTCAATCACAGCTATTAAAATACATTTTTGGGTTCAACTGTCGGAGTTCCTATTGGCCCTGTGGGTGTAAAGTAAAGTGAGTGACGACATTTTGAACACAATGAATCGTCACAATGGCAAAAAGGAGGAAAATAAGGCCCAGGTTGAAAATAAAAAATATCCTTTGATTGAATTATTAGTATGCATGTAATGTACTCGCCATCGGTGAAAATGACAGTACTCTGCTTGACTATACTCCTTTAAAAGCAAACAAACAAACAAACAGTATGCATTAGCCGGGGCCCTAACTGCATAGCACTGCAGCGCTCCTTGGCATGAGAAAGGGGCAATTAGGAAGCTATAGATAGAAACCACAGAAGATAGAGGGGACAAAAAGATGAAAGAGAGGATGAGGGGAGGTTTCAATTAGTGGCAGAGAGAAAGATTTCTTTTGGTTTTTTTTGTGAAAAAATGAAAAGCTAAAAAATAGATTTCCTTTGAAACAATCTGGTTCTTTGTTTGCTGCAGCAGGGGCTATTCAGTGAATTCATGTGCAATGATTGTAATTATCTGGCAGCCAGGATCCGTCTTGTTTCCACAGTGAAGCTAACGACACGGAAAACATGCTGTGATGCTGCTGCTGACGTTACACCTCACAACCTGGAACCATGTGTTAGCAGAGGCTCATACAGCAGAACCACCATAAGCCAGGTCTTATCCAAGTAGAGGAATATGATTATAGATAAATGTGCACATTATATTGAAAGTATTATGCTGTTATTAGGTTGATTTTGTTCTTTTTTTCCTCTACTTCGACCCATCTAATCTGTTGTTTAACACAGTGATTCTCAACCTTTTTCATATCAAGGACCCTAATTTAGTCCACATTAGAGCCACGGACCCCCATTTGATGAGATTTTGTCTCTTGGACCCAAATCGGAGAATATTTTTATTGTTAGATATGATTTTGTCCAGAATCCCATGAGTATCTCTATTGTAGAGAGATAACAGTGAAACTATGATCAAAACAATCATTCTTCTACATCCCCTAACTTCTTGAAAGTGAAATATTGCTGAAGTTTAACAATTCATCAATTTGCTGGGGACCCCCTGGAACCTGCTCAAGGACCCCTGGTGGTCCCCGGACCCCACGTTGAGAACCACTGGTTTAACATGTACACCCAGAGGTGTGACCAAGTCAACTTTGCTCGAGTCCCAGAGTCAGTCTCAAGTCTTGAGGCACAAGTCTCAAGTCAAGTCCCAAGTCTAAATGTAGATTACCAAGTCAAGTCCATGTCATTAATGTCAAGTCTCAAGTCTAAATGTAGAACAGCAAGTCAAGTCAGAACAAATCAAGAGTCCAGTATCAATTTAATATCTTAAAGAAAACTAAATATCTCAGACTTTTCAATGCAATATGGTTTTAATAGGATAAAAACTTGGTAAGAGCATCATGAGTTTGATTTCTAGAATCAGTTTCAACTTCAATAAATTCAATCATTCCATACAAATTCAGAAAACAGAATTTAAATTCAGTCGTCTGCTGGAACAAATCTCATCACTTTCAATCTGAGTCATTTACACAAACACAAGATCTCAAGTCAAGACTTTAGAAACCTTTTCAAGTCATCAGAGTACAAGTCAGAGTCGAGTCCCAAGTCACCAGAACCCAAGTCAGGTCAAGTCTCAAGTCTGCTCTTCATGCATCAAATCAAGTCTCAAGCCATTAAAACTGTGACTCCAGTCCAAGTCATGTGACTAGAGCCCCTGCCTCTGTGTATACCGCATCATGTGATAAGTTACACACATACATAACAGTTGCTTTCCCTTATGCTGCTCTAACGATCCCATTCAGCCTGAAACGCCATCAAGATACATAAGTACAGCAACTCTGGTGACAAACTGCAATACGAGCCTATAATATGTCACTGGGAATTTAGTGCTGCCTGCTTTCTGCGAGGGAAAAGTTTCCTTGTCCTCAGGTGCGGCTTCTCATAAAGAGCAGCGTCTGAATCATTACCACGGCGAGAACAATGTAGTTTGCGGTCGGGATTGCCAACAGCGATATTTCATTCCTCGGCTCCAAGTCCCATAAGTTTTGCTCTGACTTATGACATCATCGGAAAGTGACCTCATCGGAGAAACTCGGCCGCAAACTCGTAATAACTGCAAAGTCACGCAAAGGGGAAACAGAGGTGAGGCGGGCGGGAGGGAGGGAGGCAATCCGAAGAAGTGGAAAACCACGCCGCGGCATTTTCCTTTAAATGCTTATTGGATGCCAAAAGACCAAAAAAAAAAACAAAAAAACAAAAAAAAACAAAACAAAAAGAAGCTTCTTCAGGAGGAAAACAACAGCGGCATCCGGCAATCACTCTTCCTCCTCTCGTCTCCGCAGAAAGATTTACCGTCCCTCGGTGCGTCTTCTCCTTTATTCTCTCCCTCCCCTCCCCTCCCCTCCCCTCCCTCCCTCCTCCCTGCCTTTCTGTCGGAGACGCTCACCTCATCACACTCCTCACACTCCTCACACTTGTTCCCCCTCGATTGTCCTTTTTTTTTTTTTTTTTTTTTGCTCTCCTCTATTGTTTCAGACATCTCTCATGCCTTTTTGTTTCTTGAACTTTCTAATGACACGCTGCCCCGGCCTCTCTCTCTCTCTCTCTCTCTCTCCTGTTCCCTGCTCCTTCTCTATTGCTTTTTCTTCCTCTTTGATCTTGTCATAAACCTTTTTCTTGCTGGGCACGTTTTTTTTTCCGCGAATACACTCCCCAGCTGCTGCTATCTCATCCCCCCCCCCCCCCCCCCTCCTCATTGTGTTGTTGCCTTAATATTTTTTTTAATCCCGTTTGTTCTATCCGCGCTCGCCGCTCCTCACCTCTTTCCTTCTCTGTTCCGCTCATGCATCCTCTCACTTCTCCTGCCTTCTTCTGTCTTTCCCCCCCCCCCCCCCCGTTCTTTCTTTCAACCTGTTTTCGGGCCTCGTCTCCCTCCTCCTCCTCCTCCTCCTCTCCGCCTCGTCAAGGTCGTCGGCTTTGGCTCTGTGATCCATATTTTACAATCTTCTTCTCTATTCCGCTGCGACGGCTTCATTACTATGTCTGCCTCCACCTCCACCTCTCTCTCTCTCTCTCTTTGTCTCTCTCCATTACTCTCTCTGTACTCCCCTCCTCTCATCCTCTCGTTGTTTGGCCCTCTTCCACACGATCCGTTGTGTGGAAGAGGGCATTTTAATTCCGGCTGAATACGACGGCGCCGCGCTTCTCGTTAGGGTGGTAAAAAAAAAAAAAAAATCCTCTGTGGCCCGGAAAACGCTTTGGGCTTCTCCTGCCTTTATTGTGAAAGTTGTGTCTACAAAATGAGCGGGCTTCCCGATGTAACAGCATGGAACAAAGCATCGCATTAGTGTCTCCTCATCTGCTGCGGGCTAATATCCAAAACACACTGCTACCAACACAATTGGCACAGTTGAAGAAAAAAATAAAAAAAATAGGCATGCTGGCAACTACAGATGCTTCCCTTTTAAAAATACAGCACAATATTGACTTCATCATATATGGTACATAGACACCCTCCCCATCCACACACACACACACTCACACACACACACACATACACACGCCTACACTCATTCCGATACAGATGGAGCATTGAGTTGCAACTTTTTTGACATTAAAATAATAAATAAACAGGATATACTTCACATTCTCAGTCTGTGTGTTCAGGCCTAAATCCCCCCATTTGCCTGAACTTGGGTTTTCGGTGATGTCGGGACGTTTCTGGGGGCGTAAACCATTTCCTGTGGGCGTGTCTTCATCAAGATGAGTGACAGGTAGATAGATAGATAGATCGATAGATAGATAGATAGATAGATAGATAGATACTTTATTCATTCCCTTTGGGGAATTTCATGTGTCCAGTAGCTCACACAATCTGTATTAACATATAACTATAGATTAGAGACAATACACAATAAAAGAGGGTAATGCAGCATGCACAGGGTTAAAAACCAAAATTCAGTCATATTAATAAATAAATGAATAAAAGGTGCCAATAAAAAGTACCACATAGTCCTTGAGGATTATTGCACAGAGTCCAGTGGTATTATTGCACAGAGTCCACATAGTCCTTGATAGAGTCAAGCCTACACAGAGTCCAGCAGCCAAGGTCATGAGGAGGCAGTTCTTATCCCTCCAGTCGCTGAAGGTCTTCGTCAGGTTCCTGTACTCCCTTCCTGTCCATTCCTGATACACGCCACGATAGCAGTATCATCCGAGTATTTCTCTATGTGGCAGGACTCAGAGTTGAAGTCCGCTGTGTGCAGTGTGAACAGGAAGGGAGCCAAAACAGTCCCTGTGGAGCCCCAGTGCTGCTCACCGCCGTCCCAGAGACACAGTTCCCCAGCCTGCCGAACTGTGGCCGTCCTGTCAGGTAATCTGTGATCCAGGAAACAAAGGAGGGCTCCACTCCCATCCCCTCGAGCTTGTCTCTAAGTATGGGGGGTTGGATGGTGTTAAACGTGCTCGAAAAATCAAAAATATAACATAATCCTCACATAACCACCTGGCTCATCCAGGTGAGAGTAGGCCCAGTGGAGCATGTAGAGGACAGCATCGTCCACTCCAATGTGTTCCTGGTACACAAACTGCTAGTGCTAGGGGGTCTAGTGCGTATTTGACATGGGGTCTCAGTAGGCAGAGAAGCAGCCGTTCCAGGGTCTTCATGATGTGTGATGTGAGGGCCACCGGTCTGTAGTCGTTAAGCTCGACTGGGCGCCCTACTCTGGGTACCGGTACAAGACATGGGGCCCTATCTTACACCCGGCGCAAAGCAAGTGTCATTGCTAGTTTCTGACCGACGCAGTTGTCATTTTCACGCCCAGCGCCCACATTGTTCAAATAGCAAATGTACTTGTGCCCATCTTTGCACCCATGGGCGTGTTGGTCTTAAAATGAGGTGTGGTCAGGCGCATTGTTGGCGCATTGCTATCTTGAGGCAGCGGAAAGCGATTGCGGCATTGACCAACAAAAACCTGGTCTAAAGTCTGCCGCAGTATTTCCTGCTATTTAAAGGGCGGAATATCAGATAGTAAGATGCGTCTCTCTCTCTCTCTCTCTCTCTCAACGTTACCATGCAAAATAGAAAAATAGGATCATCTGGCCTACTATGAAAATTTGCACTTTACTTCGTTCCTGACATGTATTTTGTTGCCAAACAGCCATATGCTGTCACCATTACGCAATGCCAAACGCACAACGTGCATGTCCCGTTAACCATCATCACACATTGCCAATCGCTAAATACCCAACCTACAACCAAGAAAAACAACACAGTAAATATGTAAAAAGCACAGTCCAACAAAAAGTCATGAAAATAAACTGCAAAGGCATCTTACCTTCACCCGACACACACACACACACACATCGCCATCGCGCACGAGCAGATCCGTCTCCTCAGCAGAAAACCGTTCGTTTCTCCAACTTGCTGAATCAGCCATTTAAATAGCAATGCGCCAAGTTGCAAGCGCACCTGGCTCTTAAAGGGAATGGGAGATGACACTCTGATTGGTTGAGTTCATGTTACGCCCAAAACACACCTATGATTAATTAAGGGACTTAGTACAACACCTTTGCGCCTTGCGCCTTACTTTGCGCCACATTGTGCGGCGTTTAACTAGCAATTTGGATTTGGACGCCCTGAATGCACTTGCGCCATGCACTTTAGACCATGCGCCATGGATCGTTTAAATAAGGCCCATGATGTTTTCACAGAACCGGGACCCTCCCCATTTGTAGACTTAGGTTAAAGATCCTCTGGAGAGGCTCACCCAGTTGGGCTGCACGGTCCTTAAGCCGTCCCGTATGGTGTCGGGGCGGGGCGGGACCTTGATCACTTTAAAGACTGACAGTGCACTCCCTTCCTCTGGCTGCACCTCCGGCTGTGTTTCACATCTCTGGGATTACCAGACTTTCAGTCTCCGTCGGTGATCATGTTTCTTCTGATTCATTGATTATGTGTGGTTCTTGCTGATACTGTTATATTATATTGTTATATCTGTGACCCCTTGGACACATTATCCTTCCATAGCATAGCATCGCTTCTTACTGCTGTGCTGACAATAATCGTCTGTGTCTATCAAACCAACTGATCCCAGCAACTTTGTGATATTACATGACAGGACCCAAAGCTTGCTTCATCTAAACTCTGACAAAACAGATTTATCAGTTTCTTGCTCCTTTAACTCTGTATATCAAGCGTGTGTCTAAAAATGTCAGTTATCTCTGGGTCTTGCGTAAAGCTTGAGCGATATGCTAAATATCTGTTTCAAACATATTCTCAAAAGGTTGGGAGCATTGCAAAGAATATATTTTGTGTTTTAATAATAATTATAATACTATCTTGACTTATATATATTCCAGGTTACTGACACACTTCACAGGATCAAATTGCTCCTTTTCCAGCTGCTCTACACTGATTACATGTCACAGCAGTTGTAGTATTGTTTTTAATTTTTGACTAATTCCTTTCAGAGTCATTCCTATGTTCCCAGGGTCCTAACCCCAGTTCTAGGGTTAGGGTTTGGGTTAGGGTTTAGGGTTAGACCACAACTGTTTCAAAGAACAGAAGGACTTTTTATCAGAGCTATGCAGGTTAGGCAGGTTATGCACCGTAATTTGATAGGGTTTAGGGTTAGAGACCTTCAAAATCAAATAAAATTATGTTGTGTTTATATAGCTGTTTTGAAGCCTTGTTCCAGTAAAAAAACGAAAAAAAAAAGATTTATGAAATATTTTAACTTGAAACGGGTCAAATTTGACCTGAACACAATAGGAGGGTTAATGTGTGTTAACAGAATATTGAACTGGGGAACATAGGACCTTGGGAACATAGGACCCTGGGAACACAGGACCCTGGGAACTTAGGACCTTGGGAACTCAGGACCCTGGGAACATAGGACCCTGGGAACGTAGGACCTTGGGAATGTAGGACCTTGGGAACTTAGGACCCTGGGAACATAGGACCCTGGGAACTTAGGACCCTGGGAACATAGATACGCTCCCCTTTCTTTCTGGTCTCCAGTGAGCTGCAGTTCCTCCTGAGAGCCTCGGCAGGTTCTGAGGCTCCGCTCTGTAACACCATGCTGAAAACACTTTTAAATCACTTATTAAACACTTTTTTAATTCTGTTAAATACTGTTCTCCTACGTCTTCTCATATGTCTTTAATTCATGTCAGGCATTTTATGGTTTACATTACTAGAATTTATAACCTCCTCCTCTCCTCTCCTTCCTTCCTCTCATCTCCTCTCCTTCTCTCCTCTCCTCTCTTCTCTCCTCTCCTCATCTCCTTGTCTCCTCTCTCTCCCCCTCTCCTCTCCTTGTCTCCTCCTCCTCCTCTCCTCTCCTCTCCTCCATGGTGGGACATACAACACACAAACCGCTCTCCAATTATAGTAGTGGGATTGTTTTGTATTTGTTATAGATTTATTGTTTGTATTGTATTGTATATATTTGTTTGTTTACAGTATAACTGCCTTAATCAGTGATACCTATGTACAGTTTAATATGATCAGCACAATCAGCTTGAAAAAGGACATGGCTAAATATTCCTTTATGGTGAAAAGCTTATATTTATAATAGATAAATCCACTATCTTGTGAATCTCCAAGCACAACTCTCACCCATATTGTCTATGTGGTCCATCTTGTCAGTGTGTGTGTGTGTGTGTGTGTGCTCCATCACTCCTGTGTGTGTGTGTGTGAGGCTTAAACAGCTCAGATTAAAGCTGCTTTAAAATTCAGCCTCCGATGTTGCTAATGCTGGAAAAGGAGCAACAGGGAGAGATTGCATGGTTGTTTGTGGGGATTTTCATAATCTAAAGGCTAATTATGATGTTGCTGTGGATGTTTCTGTCTCGGACCGCTCAATACGGCTGATGGAGGGAAAGCGCTAAACTATCGATTGAGGAACGGAGAAGGTTACCGCCATCAATCTGATCATAGTAGGGAAGGTGTGTGTGTCTGGGAGAGACGGAATAAAAGAAAGAGGAACAGAGAGAGCAGACACACACACACACACACACACACAGACCTCCCTGGCCTCTGGCTGCTGTGCTGCAGGCAGGTGGTACGCTGCTCTCTGTTCTTGTGCCAGCTCCACCGTTTAACCAAGCCTCGTGTCCAGTTTGGCCACAGCTCAAAACACAGACCTATTAAACTCTCTAAAATATCTCTCTCTCTCTCTCTCTCTCTCTCTCTCAATTCAATTCAATTCAAAGGGGCTTTATTGGCACGGGAAACATACGTTTACATTGCCAAAGCAAGTGTACAATTAAAGATATACTAGAATAAAGAAACGTGTAAACAGAGCTGTGTAACATTGCAACATTGCAATCAAATATATACACAGAGTAGATAAAATTAACTTAAAAATACAAACAGAAAAATTGTGCTTTTGCTGTTACAAATATATATACATATACAGATAAGTAAAGATAACTTAAAATAAAAATAGAAAAATGTGGACACAAATAAGTGAGAACTGTGTGAACACTGCAACAAATTATGTGCATTATACTACAGTATATAACAACAATAATATAGAAATAAGAAAAATAAGAAATATGTAAAAAATATGTGCATCATTTTCTTTTTCCAAGAGGCTGGAGGAAATGTCGTTTGGGTTGGCTAATTTGTCTCTCTCTCTCTCTCTCCCTCTCTCTCTCTCTCTCTCTCTCTCAGAGCAATAGGGAGAACTGTGACTAAGGGATTTGACTGAATATTTGATTGAATACAAACCTACAGTCGTGTCTCTGTACAGGCCGGGGGTGACTCAACAGTAAGAGGGTTAGACATTTGGGGTGCTTTCACAGCAGGCATGTTTGGAGCGGTTTAATCAAACTCTGCAGCATTTCCTCTCTTAGTTGGTTGGTTTGTGCAGGTGAGAGCGATGCCATCTGAACTCTGGTGGCACCCACATTATGGGTGTTAACGACATGGCTGTTTACATTTGAAAGTGGAAAAAGAATAGATTCCAGCAACACTTGCAGTCCCGGGAACAAACTTTTATTAGCAAAATCAACATGTTTTGTGGCCTCCATAAGGGTTTTTTCATCTTCCTTTTACATTTGAAAGCCAGCGGTTCCTCATGCTGGGAAAGCCTAGCAGAACAAAATGGAGCGAGGGCAAAATTTGAGTCGAGCTGAGATGAAATTCCTCCTCAGTATATGAGCCAAGGAGAACGTTTTCCATCTTGCTGAAGGAACACACAGGAATACTTGAAGTGCCAACATGCTTTGATAAAGTTACAGGGACTGGAATCAGATAATTTTTTGACTCCCACTGCCACCAAAGCTTCAAACCTGGCAGGATGACAGGTCACCAAAACTCTGACCAATAAACAAGCTCATTGTGAGTCATGTGACTTTCATTTACAAGACCTGGGGCCAGTTGCATAAAGCTAGTGTAAGACTAGTCTAAGCGTTAGACTGGTCTTAGATTCTCAGGTTGGACTAGGCTAATTAAGACTGTTACTTAACTATTACAACTGACTTATTTTGAGGTAGGAAAGTTAGCCGCCTTCCCCCTGGCTAATCTTGAGTTAAGAAATTTGTTGTTATGGCAACGAGTCGGCCTAACTGTGAGTGGGAAGTTTAAATACTAAAGCTGTTTCATAAAAGATGGCAAATCTCTGTTTTTTGGAAAGAAATGAAGAAGAGAACGAGACAGAAATAACACATTAGAGATCTACAACAATCAAGAAGTAGTAGGAACAGGTATAATATAAGTTTCTATAGCGAGTTTGACTTAAAGGGGAGAGGAAGCATTTGATAATATGACTCTGGTTCATTTGCATTTTACCTCAGACAAGAGAGGACACTGCATTCAAGTCTGAAATTCACCTAGATTTGCTAGAAAAATAAACAACATTTCACTTTTTCACCACTAGGGCGCAGCCATCTTCTAGCAAGCTAGCTGGTGATGTCACGGGGATGGTTCGTCTCATCTGCTCAACCTAGTGATGCTACGTTTAACATTACTTTAAATAGAATAAGCACAGGAAATGTGTGTGCTGGGCTACTGCCAAAGCTGTGCCCCTAAATATTTCATTAATATTTCATGTAACACAAAAAAATTATGTATCATAGGCCTATATGATCAGGATTATCACACAATATATGAGACAGTACTGTATAATCATACAATTATGTCAGTTAAGTCTACATCGTAACAATAATTATATGTAATTAGAAGTTAATCATAATATATTGAAATTAAAAATAAACAAAAACTAAATATTTTCACAGCTAACATGTCAGGGCAGGGTCAATCAAGTTGGAGTTGTGTGAAGGGGCGGAACGCCGTTTACTGCGCATGGTATTTGTAAACACGGGACACATGTTGCACCGGTGCAGGCTGATCTAGTTTTTCTATGCCGTTTTCACGGAAGATTTGGACTTTGGGATTAATTAGCCTATATGGATATGCAGAAGCAATGGCTAAAGCGGGAGAGGACAACAAGACGCGGCTGAAGAGTGAACTGATCTCGGTTTACGGTTTCAGCTTGGCGAACGTGCATAGCCGATAAGCCAGTTGACGAGGGAGCTGAACTTTTACCATGCCAGCATGATTCAGTATTTGGTGTCTCCACATCAAGGATCAAAAATTAATTATCCACACGGAGAGGAGGATAGCTGCACGAACACAAAACCAAGCGGGTTTCAGCCAGCAGCAGATATCTATTATAACCCGGATCGCGACATTCCGGCCGGGGGGAAATGTCGCGATCAACCGGGACAAGTCTTCTGACGGTGAGTCATACCGTTTATTTATTTTGCCTGTCTACCTGCTTCGTTATGCAGAAAGTGCGTAGATTTGACTTGACTTCTAGGTGGGAATGGTAACTTATATTGGTCGTGATATTGTGGCATGTGGCCATGACCGCTGGATTAGGCTGCTAAAGTTAGGTTAGCAGCGACATGATGCGTTAACTGTCTCATCAACTTGCCGCACCGTGGAGCACAGACTGTGTGTGGAGAGTTGTGTTTTGTGAGGTTTGGTTTCTTGGTTTGCTCTAAGCACCTTCCCGTGGGGCTGGATGTAGGGAGCTACTCCTGTAAGCTCACCTGTTGTTTACTGAGCAGCAGAGTCTCAGCAGGACGTCCCCCACAGACTCTCTCCCTCTCTTTCTTTCTCTCTGTTTGAACGGTCGGGTTGGTTGTGATACAGCGATCTCGTATCAGATAATCCAAACTGACCTCTTGGCAGCACATGCTTTCAACATAGGTTGGCATCGAGCTACAAGCCTCGCACTGGCACCACCTATTATTTCCAATGCACCGATTTTCAAGTTCAGGCATCCTGCTGCTGTCTTTCTCCTCCTCCGTACAGCTGGTCTGATCACTGCAATTTGTCTAACAGGCTCACAGCATACGTTATTGGGTTTCTGACTTGGTTTGTGGATCTTTTGATTCATCAAAACATTCAAAATCCTTAGTACCAACACCTAACTAGCCTGTACTCCACTACTGTACTCAGGCTTCCTAGTTAACAACCAACCCTGTGACGTCAGCGCTGACAAAAACAAAGATGGCGGCGCGCTAGGCTACAAATATTACACAAAGGCATTTTCAAAAATTGATTTTCTCAACAATGGCTTACTTTTATAATGTTATTTTTTATTGTAGTACATCTTAGTAATACCCACAACTCTATGTAGGTGTCAATTTCGTTGTTTCCTCTCCCCTTTAAGGTCACATTTAAGTCTAAGACCAGGTCTATCTTTATGCAACTGGACCCTGGTTTGCTTGTAATTTGGAAGTGTGATCCTAAAGGAGCCAAATATAAAAAAACAACAAAGAACACTTTTCCACTGTGGTTCAGGCCAAAGAAAGCCAACTGGATGTGTGATCACACCCTGAGAGAGGCTATAGCTTTAACATTTGAATAACTTGCAGACTTTTCAAAGATATTGGGAACTGGTGCAATTTTGAGGACTCTCCACTAACTCAGATTCAGCCGAACCACGAGCTCTTGAGATCAGACAGAGTTTAGTTGAACAAACTCCTCCAGAGGGTTTCCCCACACAAGAGCAACAGATAAGCTACTGGATCTGGGCACTAATGTTGCGGTTGCAGCGGTTCGGAGAAAAGCATCAGTCCATTTACTTCCCATTTTACACTGCTTCTTTTAAAATCTACTCCTCACCTCCACCCGCTTTGAAATTGGATTAAACTTCTTCAAAGGGGAGGAGATGAGGGGGGGGGGGGGGGGGGGAGCTGCACTCCTCGCGAGTCCAGAGGGGAGGGATGAATGCTCCTTTATGGTGGAGAGTTGAACCATGCAGGCCATGAAGAGCAAACCCGCTCCCCAGGAAATCGGCTGACAGAAGAAGGTCCCTGCTCACCAATCATCCTCAGCCAGGTCGGCTTTTCATGTGTTAATATGTCGGCTGCAGCTTGCACCATGGCTCGTTACCCGTTTTTTTTTTGTTAATTCATCAGTTCGCGCCTTCGCTCAGTCGTGACAGATTGCAGCAGATCACTCATACTGGATGCAAACAAAGTATTTCGGGGCGAGGGCATTTCACGCAATGTCTGTGCGGGCGTGAAACGTACGTGTTTGCATGCATGTGTGTGTGAGTGTGTCAAGGCAGATGGCTAAGGGGAATGTTGATGCAATGTTCTTATATCCGTTGCGTGCATGTGAGCGTGCGTGCGTGCGCCCTGGGATCATCAACAGGGGTGTTTGCCGAAGCGTACGGGGAGATTCTGCCTGTTTGTTTGATTATTGAGTGACGGGGGAGCTCAGGAGAGACGTGCCTTGCTAGCTCAGCTGGCGCCGCAGGGCTTCAAGGTCGACAGGATTAGCATTTTAAAACCCCCGGCGCGCTTCAGATCTTTGGGAGGTGTAGGAGCCCGCGGAGTGGCAGCGACCTGGCTGCTTCAAAAACTGGGTCTTCATCCCACCTTCCCGCTCCGTCGCAGCTCTCCGAAAGTCGCGGTAGACGTGTGAGTGGAGGTTTCATTACGCCGCGTCACGTGGAAGAAATGGGACGGCCCGCACTGACTGAAGGCATCTGAATATTGCAATTGCGATTTCTGTTTAAATCTTTTTTATTGAGGAAGCAGTCGTAAAATACCGTATTTCCTCTAATAGTGGCCGGTAGTCAATTAAAAGCTGGGTCTCCGATAATGTCCGGGGCCGTGGTCGACACGAACAATTAAAGGCCGGCCCCAAATACAGGCCGGGGAAAAAAACAAAGGAAAAAACAACGGTGGATACCGGTAAACTCCTGGTGCCTGTTATATAATGTAACTGCAGTTTGTAGTAACGTACAAGCGCCACAAGATGGCAGTATGCCACAAGACGGCTCGGCCGGCGGAAGTCTCTGGAGCGTGCCGTTGTCGATTACCGTAATTATCGGTAATGCGTTGCAGTAACAAAAAAACGGCTACCTAACGAACCCCAACTGAAGCAGATCATAAAACAAGGAGGCTTCGTACTAAAATGTGAGCAAATATACTTATCAAACAGAGGGAATTTGAAATAAAGGCCTGTCTCTAATATAAGCCTGCTTCCAATAAAGGCCTGGTACCCTCTGCAGTTGAGGTAAATAAAGGCCCGGGCCAATATTAGAGGAAATACGGTACATTCAGTATTACAGATTTGTCCTCGCTTTAGAGTTAGAGACAGAACAAACAAACAAAGAGAAAAGAAAAGAAAAAAACAAAAAAAAACAAAGACATGTATACAACTATCCCCTTATCCCACCCCCCTCCCACCTTCCCGGGACTTTACATCTTGTCACACCAAAAGGGGCCATCGATATTGTACAACTGATCAGTTTGAGTTATCACTGTATTGGAGAAGGGGCCAGATCCTGTTGAACTGTTTCAGTTTGTTTAACAGCGAGAACCGCATTCTCTCCAGGTGAGAAAGTTTTACTGTTTCTTCCAGCCATAATTTGACAGGTGGGACCTCTGCCTTTTTCCAAAAACATTAAAATAAGTTTATTTCCTACGATAAGTGCATAAGATAGCAGTTGTTGTTGAGAGTTATTAAGCAGGGAAAACTGATCGGAGACTCCAAGCACCACCAGAAGAGGGTCAGGTTCCATTACTGTATGCAACATATCCATACATACATATATACATTAGTCCAAAATGGAGTTAACTTATGACAGAGAACATAACTGTGGAGAAGAGTGGCTTCTTCAGTGTGGCATTTGTCACAGTGGAGATACATCTGGAAAGATTTTGTGTAACTTTGTTTTAGGATAATGAAGTCTGTGGATAATCTTAAATTGAATAAGACAGTGCAGTTGCGATTTCAACTGTGATTCATAACATCATAAATTGTTTAGAACTCGAATTGTTTCAACAAAAGTGATTTTGTTAAAAAAAAAATTTTTTACCTGACAAATTATGTATTTTTTGTGTTTTATGTTAAGTGCATTTGCCTTGTGTATGAAATGTGCTATATAAATAAAGTTTGCCTTGTCCATTATTTACTGAGTTTGAGTTTGATGAAAGGTTTTCACCAATATTCCACTTGTACCCAAGACTACCTGCAGCTCCAAAACACCTGGTTTAGAAATCCAGTTTGGACGCAACTCTTTCTTAAGCAATTAATTGCAGCCTCTGCGATTTGGAAATTGCTGAAGTTCATATTGCGATTTCGATTATTTTGATTAATTGTTCAGCTCTACTTTCAGCTCTTACTTAGATTTGATCCACAGGGCCAAAGTAAAGTTCAAACTCTTTTTCCCTTTTGATGATTTATCCTGTGAGAGAGATCAAGTAAAAATGTTCTGAGGTCCAGGTTCAACCCTTCACATCTCGGGCTCGACTACGTACAGGAGAATACCAGTGTTATTTAGAGTTAAAGCTCATTTACTTCTGTCTTCATCTAGTTCACATTTCCCCTAATCATTTTGCAATGCATGCCGTATGTAATAAGATTTTGTCGTTGTTTTTAAAATATAAACTTTATAGTGTCAGACCTAGCTTGAAATGAACTGCTGTCCCAGCTAACAAAGACGCCCTAAATAAAAAGACATGGATGTGACAGTAAAGTTTGTAAGGCAACATGTTTTTTAGGGATTATTGCCTGGAGGAAATATTCCAATAATTCAATATTTCAATAAGTTTCCATTTCTTCCTGTGGTGTCATCTGATTGACGGACAGCAGAGCAGAACGTAACGCAGAGCTGATACCCCTTTTCAACCAAGGCAGTTCAAGGGCCGGTTCGGAGCCGGTGCCTAATCTCGAACCAGTTCTTTGCGTTTCGACAGCCAAAGAACCGGCTCTCGGCCAGGAAAACTGGTTCCAGAGTGGCACCAACACTTTGCTGGTCTAGAATAAAGAACCGCTTACGTCAGGGGCTGGGGGCAGGATTATCGTGACCAACCAAAACCAACAAGACCAAGAAGACCGCCATTGTCTTCTTGAAAAATAATCGCCGTCCAGAGCAATCATGAGGAGCAGCACAAATGCGTTGGACCAGTCGTGTTTGGATGCCAATGAAGGCTCGCGGAGCCAGGAGCAATACTTGTAAAGAGACGTAGTCCGCCATTTTGGTTGTTGTGCTTGACGTTGGCGCTAGTGTTGCTGGGAAAGCGGAGACGTATGTACAGACGTATACAGTGACGTAATGACGTGGCTCTCTAGCCAGCTCTAGCCTGTGGAAAAACAAACCGGTTCTGAGAAGGTTCGCAAGTTGAACCAACTGCGAACCAGCACCAGCACTAGGTTCCAGTTGGTGGAAAGGGGGTAAGAGATGAAAATACTTGACTCAGCTCAATGAAATAAGGAGAAAACAGAAAGTTTGGCTTCATGTGTCCTGTGATGGATTCTCTCGCTCTGTGGAAGTTTGTTTTTCAACCTGGACAAGAAGGAATGGCAGCAAATGTCTTCTTCTGAAGGAGGAAAACGAGCGCTGATATCTGAAACTATGCTGACTGTGTGCAGAACCAGAGAGGAAAGCTGGACCGCTGGGACTTAAAAATACCTCTCTCCCAGTCTTTCTTGTCTCTCTCCATCTAAAAAAGGCAAGAAAAAAAAGTGTCTGATATCTGAATCCAGCTGGGTTGCAGAACTGAGAAAGGTATTGCGACGTTTCTACATAAGTGTCTGCCCTTGGCTATAGAAAATAAGAGCATGTATAAAGTGATATTGAAATTATTAAAAAACAAATACATTATGCATGTAATAACGTATAATAATAAATGAACGGGCTGGAGCGTTTTGATGCGCGAACCTCCATTTGCTCTGGGCTTGTTTTCATTCAATATAGTGTCTACGTATATAGAGGGAATATAGATCCTGTTTTCTCCTGAGTAAGATGTGACCTTCAGACAGTATGGAGGAGGGAGGCGTTTCAGCGTTTCAGTATGAAACGGAACGAGTCTACTGACACTAAGACTCATACAGCAGCCTGGACATGATCGCTCCGTTTGTCTGGTGGACTGTTGTCCAACAGCTGAGTTGAACCTCATGCGGTTTTACCTTGACTCAAACTAGTTCTACAACAAAGATTACATCAGACGGAAACCAGACATACACGACAAAGCATATCAATGCTGTGTGTATAATTACTGAAAACCTTGCATCACCAAAATGTCAACTTTTGAACTAAGAAGCTAAGAAAAACAGCCTTGTTTTTGAAAAGGGTTTCATCAGACCAAGGGGTCACAGAGTTTTCTTAACCCATGGAAGACAATATAATCTTTCAGTTGAAGTTAGAACCTGAAAATCACAAAGTCACAAGGTTTTCACATGCAGCTGCGATATTGTAGTGTGGCAAAACTTAAAATTTAAATGTTCGCTGTGAAGTATGGCGTGTTGTAGGCAGTACCTTTTTCCTTTTACGGCTTTTCAACGGCTTACACCATCAAGCATGTTGATAGCAAGAAAATTGTATTTTCTTTAGTAATTTAAGTCAACATTGTGATGCTGTATTTGGTATTTTCATCAAGTTCAACAAAAAATCCCCAATGGGATTCAACACAGTACAATAAGTACAAAGAGCTAATTAAACCAACTACCTGTGGTCAGATGTATTGACTGCGATATTGCCTGCTGAGGCAGCCAAAACATTCAATAGTAATTAATGATTCACACGGAGAATCTACTGCAGTCGATAAGCTGCACAGAAAAAATAATTAATGACAAACCAGCGGTCCGTGAAAGAATACGCAAAAATCATTTTCATGAAGCAAATATTGTCATGCTAAGTAGTGAGGCACGGCTCATAGTGTGGAATAATCAATAAAGAGAACTGTACCTCTGCAGATGAGTAAACACTATCAGTGCGCTAAAGAAACAGAAACACTAAAACATGTTTTCAAAAATATGAACAGATGTCTAGATGTTGTTTGAGATAGGAGACAGGAACGCCTTCACATTTAAGTGCATAATTCTCCTTTTTCTGGGGTTAAAAATCAAAAGTAGGTCAACATCATTGGCTGTCAGTGTCTGACTTTAGTTTATTTGATAGCCGCTCTCCACCGCTGCTCTCACGCCCATTTCATTGCATTTTTGCATTTTTCAATCTAGTGGGCAGAGAGGGACGGAAACTCAGGGAATGTCACCCTTTAAATATCAGATATTATCCAGTCAGTGATATGACGGAGGCTCCTCCTGTCAATATAGCTGAAATCATGTCAGTGTGTACAATTCACACACACACACACACACAGACACACACACACCCTTCACATACAGTGCATAAGTAGGAATGTGAGATCAAAGCGCTCTTTGTTCCACAGAGTGTGTGTGTATAGCGGTGCGGTTTACATTCTGCCCTCAGATCTCTGATCATACACACACACACTCTGAAAAACAAAGGTACAGAGTTGTACCTTTTTATCTAAGAGTAGATCCGTATTTGCCAATGCATGCACATACATCCATAATAATAATAATTATTAGTAATAATAATAATTATTTATATGCCACTTTTTAAAAGGAAAGTAACAAAATGTTTATACAGGCAGTGAAAAGAAACATGGCAAAAAAACAGTGATAATTAGGGGAGAGTAAAAAAAAAAAAACCTATGATAAATAATACAAGTTATATATATAATACAAGTTCAGTATAAAACATGCAAGAAAATTTTATTATGAAAAGGCATTTTTGCACACACAGATTGTACACATGGATAGGTGTAACATGCCTGATAATTCTACCGTTGGACACACCAAGCGGCCAAAACCTCAGGTGAGTTTTGTGGATACTGGCAGCAGCTGCAGTTCCTCTAACGTCCACTAGAGTCCGACTCTGAAAAGACTCCAACATGAAAAACATGGCGGCTCGTTGCAAACTTTCTCTTATATTACAAAAATAGTTCACCGAAATGTGTTTCTGAAAACATTTGAGGCGAGAAATAAGCAATACAGCTGCTGAATCTGTCTTCATTTTAGATCGACAACGGTTACTTTAAAAGTTTGTACCCGAGTTTCGGGAGTTTCCAGAGGCGGTGTGACGTGTTGGACGCCCCTGATTTGCATAAAGTAGCCTAGACCCGTGGTTCTCAACGTGGGGTCCGGGGACCACCAGGGTTCCTTGAGTGGGTTCCAGGGGGTCCCCAGCAAACTGATGAATTGTTAAACTTCAGCATTATTTGATTTACAAGAAGTTAACACAATTAGAGAATGTAGAAGAATGACTGTTTTGATCATAGTTTCACTGTTATCTCTCTACCTACAATACAGACAGTCATGGGAACAATGGTGGTCTTCATATCTAACAATAAAAATATTCTTAGATTTGGATCCAAGAGACAGAACCTCATCAAATGGGGGTCCGTCTCCTTAATTTGCACTAAATTAGGGTCGTTGATATGAAAAATGTTGAGGCGTCAACAGGCTTCAAAAGGGTGACATCACACTCACTACATCCATCTTGTTTCACAGTCTATGATCTGAACGCATCAGTCCATCCCTACGACTGGTGGAAGATTCAGCTGCAGTTTTTGTTGGTGTGTTTAATGGCGGTCTGTCGGACAGGACATGATGGGATAATTTCATACAAAATGCTTCCCTGCTCATAACCGCTCCAGACAGTAAAAACCCTGCTGCAGGGAAAGAGGCTGCTTTGAAAATGTCACTTCTCTGACATTGAAAAGGAAACGACCCGGCGGAGATAAATATCTGTTGAATCGCACACCTTTTATTATCTCCAATCGGCTTTTTCAGGGAGAACACGATTTGAAATTGAAAAACCAAAAAGGGTTATGGGACCATTTGTCCAGCATAAGCAGAACAAATACAGAAATGAATGTGTTTAAGATGCAAATTACAAAGTGGTGTTTGTTGGGAGGGACTGGAGGGTGGGTTTGATTCCCAGGCTCTTCTAAATCGGTCATAGGTCTGAACGCGACTTGCCTTCTGCCTAATGCATTCTGGGATAGGCTCCAGCTCCCTGTGACCCTGAATAAGAATAAGCAGATAAAAGAAATTGAATGAGTACAGAAAAGTGCATATTTATCTCTCTGTCAAGACAGTTCACAGATGGTAGTATTCTGTAAATACTCTTCTACACCTGACATCTTGGTGAATCTGTCATCATGGTTGCTGAGTGCTGTAAACTGTCTCCAGTTTATAAAACTCAGACAATCAGGTTTAATATATCTTCTTTATTAGTCAGTCAGTCAGTCAGTCAGGTAACGCTTAGTGAGAGATGGCCTCTAGAGAGCGTCTCTGACAAACAGATGGCCTCTCACCTATGGGCTAAACGCCACAGTCAGTCCCATACTGATGATGTCATATTGGATCTCACACAGAGCCACACTCTTCGCCGTCAATTTACAGACGTCCACGTCTTCTGCTGTCCTGCAAACCTTAACGGTCGGTCACGTGACGTTGGTGGAACAGGTCATAGGCTCTGTACATAACATCCACACTTCACCAGGACTAACATTGTGTCGTCATGCTATTTGTTGATTGTGCTGTCATGTTATTTGTTGATTTGTTGATTGTTGTCATGCTATTGTTGATTTTGTGTCTTATAAGAGCTGTCTTTCTTGTCTCTATGTAGTGCAGGCTCTGTTTGTATCTGCATATTTTTCACTGTTTTTATCGTTGATTGTATTTTCAATGTTTTTATTCTTAATGTTTGTGCTCTCAACTATTGCCTGCCCGGGGACTACAGATGAAAATTTGCCTTTTTGGCTAATTCTGGCATATTTTCAGAAATGTTATTAATATGCACTGTCCCTGTCAAATAAGTTCGAGTTCAATACTTTATTGCCATGTCATCACAGTTGATAGGAATTTGCCTCAGTGCAGCTCTTAAGAACAGACAAAAAACACACACATAAGTACATAAAATATGTAAAATAAGAACAGCAAAAACAGTTATCACATTTATGCATTCAAACATACATAATATGATGAAGTCCTAAAGTGCTTTGTGCTGCTACATTCATTTTAAAGTGCTTGTTGCCTTGTGCTGCTACCTACCTACTTTTAAAGTGCATGTTGGCTAATGCTTGCTCTACTACTACTACTAGTAAAGTATAATAAAGTAAATAATAATAATAATGATAACAATATATATATATATACATGTATATATACAGTATATATATACATATTATATTATATATCTTTAATAAATTAATAATAAAGTAATAAACCAGGTCATTTAACAGATAAATGCGTCATGCTAGCCGAGCATCAGTCCACACTGAGCTCCACTCTCTGCCGCTAATTTACATACATCCACATCTTCCGTTGCCCTGTAAACTTTCTCTCGGACCCAAACATGAGAATATTTTTATTGTTAGATATTATTTTGTCCAGAATTCTATCTGTATTGTAGGTAGAGAGATAACAGTGGAACTCCAGTGGACCAAAATAGTAATTCTTTTACCTTCTTGTAAATATATATAATAAATAATGCTAAAGTTTAACAATTCATCAATTTGCTGGGGACCCCCTGGAGCCTCCTCAGGGACCCCTGGTGGTCCCTGAGGAGAACCACTGGAATAAAACATACTATTGTGCATAAACAATATGTGACGCCTTCATTCTTCTTCAGTGTGTTCATTAAGGATGTGACGATTTGCTTATGTCTCGATACGATTCAATACGCGATCTGAGGTTCAGGATTTGATACAACCAGGATACGATGTGACACAAATCTTTCTAGCGATGCCACTGGCTGCTAGAATGTAAACGACAATTTAAAAATGTCATTACAAAGTGACAATAATATAATTTGGATGGAGAGCTTGTGAAAATGTGATGGTCAAGAGTCTCATTACTGATTACTACAGCAGAATAACATGGAGCTGATATCATGTTTCTGACCCTCCAGACGGCATTGCGATATATTGAATTTCCCTAGTATTCATTACGTAACTTTTATCACTTCCTTTATTCCTCAAGTTTTGCCCATTCTGTACCAATGTAGGTTTTGCTTGGAGTCATTCCTATGTTCCCAGGGTCCTATGTTCTCCAGATTTATATGGCACATAATGGGAACATGACAAAGGGTCCTATGTTCCCCAGTTCTACATACAGTATGTGCTCTCCCAGGGTCCTATGTTCCCAAGGTCCTATGTTCCCAGGGTCCTATGTTCCCCATCTCTATATAGCACATAATGGGAACCTGAAAAAAATGTTCCCCACAAAACCCACAAAATCTACATTCACTTTTTTTATTTTGTGCTCTACAGGCCACATTCACCTTGCTGTTGAAATCTCATCAAACCAAATCATCAAATCATCAAAAATAGGGTAAAATCTAACCCACAGAGAACATTGGTTTTTAATAGTACAGCATGCAGCAATAAAACATTCTGGGTAGTTTTGTGGATCAAACCCAACCAAGTTTGAGTAAAATTGTATCCACAGGACCACCCAGACTCTTTAAGGACCCTGGGAACATAGGACTCTGGGAACATAGGACCTCGGGAACTTAGGACTCTGGGAACATAGGACCCTGGGAACATAGGACCCTGGGAACATAGGACCTCAGGAACTTAGGACCCTGGGAACATAGGAGCCTGGGAACCTATAGGACCCTGGGAATATAGGACCCTGGGAACATAGGACCTCAGGAACTTAGGACCCTGGGGACATAGGACCTTGGGAACTTAGGACTCTGGGAACATAGGACCCTGGGAACATAGGAGCCTGGGAACATAGGACCTCAGGAACTTAGGACCCTGGGGACATAGGACCTTGGGAACTTAGGACTCTGGGAACATAGGACCCTGGGAACATAGGAGCCTGGGAACCTAGGACCCTGGGAACATAGGACCCTGAGAACATAGGACCCTGGGAACTTAGGACTCTGGGAACAAAAGAACCCTGGGAACATAGGACCCTGGGAACATAGGACCTCAGGAACTTACAACCCTGGGAACATAGGACCTTGGGAACTTAGGACTCTGGGAACATAGGACCCTGGGAACATAGGACCATGGGAACTTAGGACTCTGGGAACATAGGACTCTGGGAACATAGGACCCTGGGAACATACATACGCTCCCTTTTGCTTCTGTCGTTCCTGCACTCCGTTCTGCAGCAGTGTGATGACTCATGCATGCAGAGAGGCCATTGCTGCTGATGACAAGGCGCATGGCTGCATTGGATATATGAACCAAGATAATGGAATATTAATGTGTGGAATCACTATGTATGTAAGGATTCAGCTGGCTGTATTACAGACACACTAACCTCTCCGCTTGGCCAGGCCACAGTGCCTCACGGGAGCAGCAGCAACACACACACACACACACACAGCAGCCTGGTCTGATGAAATGTAGTGAAATGAGTGTGATGTTTTCAAATGCAAATAACGTGCTCAGCGCATGGAAAGTGAGAGAAATATGTTTTCCCCATAGGACCAGGTGGAGGAGACACGACTAGAAAGACAACAGTTTGATGCTGAAATAATCGTTTGTTTCAATGTCAAACCACAATGGATGGGAGGAGACAGTGAGCTTCAACTCTGACGACCCGGGTTCAATTCCCCAACTCATAACAGGTTTTCTACTGGGAGGGAAGGTTTCGTGTTCAGAGAAGGCTTCTCTTATTCAACCATGACCAAAACCTTAACCCAGAGTTTTATCTGCCTAAACTGAAGTGTTAGCGAACCGTTTCACCTGACCAGCGGGTGAAAATGTCAAGTCCAAATCCTTTCATGGTGGAGGAACATAATCTGAAACATTATTCCTGTCCATAGTGTAGTAAAGATCTCTATTTTCTTTCATTTTTCCACTTTTCCTCCCTTTCCTCACCTACCTCACTCCCTTTACCTCACTTCCTTTCCTCTCCTTTCCTCATCACTAACTGGCTCTTGTTTCACCCTTTGTCACCCCTCATTTACCTGATTGAGTTCACCTGATCACTCCTTATTTGAGGACTGCACTCCCTCTCACTCACTCTCTCGAGTTTATCTTACTCTTTAGTTCTTATCCTATGTCCATGTTAGTGTAACTGAGAACTTTATTTATCCTTATTTCTTTAAGATGGGCCTGCGAGACTAATTTGACCTATTGTGTTAAGTTTTGATCTATCTATTTGTTTTCTTTCAGATTCAAAAGCCCATGTGTGTTTTTTCTCCCTTTATGTTCATAAATGCAATTCCTTTGATTTTGGAGAAATGAAACCTTTGTTCAGAGGATTGAAGTTTCCTGGCTTTATTTCCACGCATTCTGATCCAATGCCCATGATGACAGTCAACTTTTCATTCTGAACCTCCTAATTTACACCTAGCCTGTTCCAGAGTTGGTGCTCATTTCACTGAATTTAGTGAGGCTGTCAAAGAACATTAAGTAGAGACCAAGGCAAAGCATCAAAAGGCAAAAGACTTTATTACATAATAGAAGCATTAACAAAGACATACAAAAAATACCAAAATGAGTGGGTTTTTTTGACACCCTGAGGAAGGAATATGAAACGAAATATGTTGCCATATTTTAATGGCTTTGCTAATGCTTCTATGATGTAATAAAGTCTTTTGACACTTTAAAGAGGACTTGCCTTGGTCTCTGCTTCATGTTTCCCCCCCCCCCCACAGAACAAAGAGCCTCATCTTATACTACAAAACCCACCAGCAGTGCTCCTGTATCTGCTTTTTACTGAAGTTATAGTGAGACTGTCTTGAATAAAGCAGCAGAGTCGTAAACAGTAAACATCTTTAGAATTTATTTTGCCATGGAGACAAGGGAAAGAAGACAGCGAGCCATCGGAAATATAATTTATGAATTCCTTAGAAGCTGGGGTTTGTGATTCTTGTCATCTCAGGTTTCAAAATTCAGCTGCTCCCTCCTCTTCTCACTCCACTCGTCCAGACATTTCTGACCCGACTGCTTCTTCACATTTTTGGCTTTTGGTATGAACCTTAATTCGGTTTTCAACATTGTGAAGCTTTCCCCCGTGCCATGAAACGAAGGAGATTATGGATCTAAACTTGCTTAAGCTGTATTCCAGCATTTAAAAAAATGACACCGATTTTGCCCAGTGAGGACGCTATAATGAAAGGTCACAAATGTTCAACGCAAACATAAAGAAACATACCTCATTGTGTACTTGTTTACATGCCCTCTAGGTTTATCCGTGGTTAAACCGAAGGTGCATTTAGGGCAGCCTCCTCACACAAACAGGCCGGCCGAGCGTTTTCAGCAGTCCGCTCTTCTAAAGAATTTGATCCTTTCATGAAACCCACCGAAAAAGATAAAACAGATCCAGAGAGGGGAAGGCACAGCAGGGGGGTGTCCTGGCAGGAGCTCCGTCCCAGGTTTTTTCTCCAGGCTGCACTCTCTCCTGGACCGTCTGCTGTTCGTTTTACAGCAGCAAGGAAGACCAGAGACACGCAAATGTTTTTTTTTTTTTTTTTTTTTTTAGCATTTGCTGGAGTGATAGCGAGCGTCTCAGCGGTTCCTGTGGTGAAATATGTCGTTTTGGTCCTTGATCCTGTTGATGGGTTTACAGAATTATTATACATAAGAAAGATGCTGTTTGATCTGGCTTGACATGTCCAAATCCCCCAGAACGTCATATTCATCCCTCAACAGCTTACAGGCTCACAGGTCGGCTATTGTTCCATCTGCAGCTCCTCTGCACTAGAGCAACAGACCGTCAAGAGTGTGATACTTATGTATTTATTTATTTCCTTTGTTTTACCAGGTAGGTTATTGAGAACACGTTCTCTTTTACGACCAGCCAAAAAGACACAGAGGCACAATTAAAGAATTAAAACATTATTAAAGACAGACAAGACATAGTGCAGGGTTAGGACGCGGGGGGGTCATGGGGGGGCAGGATAGTTGCCATTTGCAACTGGCCCATCAGTAGCGATTTATGAAGTCCATTCCAGGCTGATGCAGCAGCAGAGTGGAAGGCTTTGCTACCAAAGGAGTTGTTGGTTATAAGTAGATGTGGATATGCACAGTAGTTTGGATAGATGGTGTGTCCCAAGGTTATTATAGTTTTGCATTTTTCATTAGTTTTTCTTTTTATTTCGTTTTGACTTTTTGTTTTCGATTTCAGTTTAGTTTTAATTAGTTTTTAAAGCGGGTTTGCTAGTTTTGTTTAGTTTTTATTTTTTGAAAATGCTTAGTTTTTTTTTAATAGTTTCAGTGTTAGTTTTAGTCTTTTTTTGTAATATGCGGTATTTGTCAGGAGCGAGTTTCAAAAATTCAAAACACTAGGCTTATGTATGAAATAAATTGACAGACGAAAACTAAAGATATTTCCTCTATAATTTTAGTTTATTTTAGTTAGTTTTGTAAACACACAGTTTCAGTTAGTTATCGTTTTTTTGTAAAGCCTCGTTTTTATTTTTATTTCAGTAAAAAAAGAAATTTTTTCACACCTAGTTTTCGTTATTTTGTTAGCTTTCGTTAACAATAATAACCTTGGTGTGTCCAGTGAGTGCTCTGTAAATCAGGGTGTACCAATGTGACTCACGTCTGGCCTGGTGAGTGCGGTGCGGGGGCTCCGGTGGCAAATCTGATGGCGGAATGGTAGAGGGTGTCCAGTTTTGCAAGGGTGGTTTTAGTGGCATGTTGGTAAATAACATCACCGCAGTCCAAGGAGAGGAGAATACATGATTTGAACATGGAGATTCTGGAGGAGTGAGTGAAACAGAGCTTGTTTCTGTAAAGGAAACCAAGCTTGGATTCGATTTGGGTTTGGAGTTTACTGATGTGAGTGTCAAAGCTAAGGGAGTCGTCTAACCAGATGCCAAGGTATTTGTATGTGATACAGGTGGGCTGTTAGCAACAGAGGGAGCGATGTACTGTATTGACACAAAACCCGGAGCACAAATATTCTCTTGTTCCCAAATACTGAGAAAACTCGCAGAATATTGGTATCTAATTATATCAAAAAGCTTTGTTTGAAGTGAGATATTGCCTTGGTTGTAAAAAAACAAAACCAGGTAACTCATTTGACTGCCAGCTAACTTCATCATCCAACACAGAGCTGCTACAGTCCTTTAATTATCTCTGCTGTACTTCAAACAACATGTTGGCTGGATCCAAACCTTCTGTCAGAGTGTCTAATTTACACTTCTGGAGTAAGTGCTTTCTCCAGGATAGTGAGAACGATACGACAACCAGCGACTTTTAATCTAACTCCTTCATCTTGCAGGCTTTTAACATAATATAAAAGGTTGAATAAAATCGCATTTCATCTCGGTGTACAGTAAGACTAGCTTTTATAGGCCAATCTGAGGACAGCTTTTTATTATTACAGCGTTCTTTATTTACAAGGGCAACATATAACTCATCAGCCCCACTTTATAGAAATATATACAGTAATGCATCAACAGTTAAGTAATAATCTGTGATGTTTTCATATAAATAAATGCTCCTTTTGCTCCTCTCTGTCTGGTTGTTATGACATAACGGTAATTGTCTGGTGGCTCTGCTGGGAAAAATCATGATGCGTTTTACCTTTCTGGATAGTTCCGCCCACACTGTTTGATTGACAGGTGATCCCTGGGAAGAACAGTGCAGAAACACCACGGCAGTGAGGCTGAGCAACAAAGATGGAGACTAAATTAAAAAAAAAAAACAAAAAAAAAAACAATTGTGGATTATCACAATCTCACAATCTGTCATCCTGCAGGTTAGAGAGTCAAAACAAATCCAATTCCAGCTCCTTTATCTTTATCTCAGCATGATGGACTTGTCTGTCTCTTCTTCTGTGGTGTTCATACCAGTTAAGAACACATGAAGAAACAGCTGCAGGCACGGCGCCAGGATTTTTTCTCTCCCGGTGCTAAGGGGGAGCTTGATTTTCATGACTTACTTTATAAGGAAGTTCTCGTTTTTTCAAAAAAAGCAGATATGGCACACAGCACATTCGATATAAATGTAGTTTTTAATTAAATTTGGCCAAAGAATATTCAACAAAATAGCTATAAGCCTCATCCGACTCATCTTTCTTATCTCCCTCTTCTTCTTTGGCCCCCTTGGAGACAGGGTCTGGGTCTGGATTTTCATTTTCTACCCGCACTCTTCTCTCGATCAGAAAACGGTCCGTCGCAACGGGGCGAGATGGGCGACTAGCTAGCTAGAAGTTAGCTCACATAACGTAGCCTAATGTGCCCCCCCCCCCCCCCCCCCCCCCCCACACACACACACACTAGTTATTAACTTTTACATATTTCTTTATTTAAAAATAAAAAAAATACAAAAATGCTTGAGGGGGCTTAACTGGGGCTACGCAGGTTTGTGACGTGGCTATAGCACCCCCTAGCCCCGGTGTAGCGCCCTGCCTGAACAGCTGAATATGAGCATCAGTCCAGACTTCATTTTTGTTCTGCTAGGCTTTCCAAGCATGAAGAACCACATCCGTCTCCTTCTACCCATAACCCCTTGTGTTTTGTGTGGTTCTCTGTAGTCGGTTGGATTAACACATTTTCATCCCTCTCAGTGCCGTAATATGGTGCCACCAGAGTTCAGATGGCTAAAGGAGGAAACGCTGCAGTTTGATTACACCGCTCCAAACATGCTTGCTCTTCCTTCAGCCCGATGTTCCTTTACAGGTCTGATGTTCCTCAGCCTTATCGTCCGAGAATCCTCCGGTCAGCAGCCACAGCGGTCTGTGAGACTCGGTGGGAGTTCCACCGTGCTGAAGTATGTGAGTTTTTCCAGAAATTACCTGCACTGCAAAAAATATGAAGGCAGTTCAACTTAAAAACATAAGTTTCCTTGCTGCCTTAAAATTGTGAGTTGACTGAAGTAGTACTGAATAGTTAGGTCAAAGATCATTCGTTAGTTGTTCTAATGTAGAAAAGCTAACTGAGTGAACTTAAGACAATAAGTTCAATCAACAAATGTCTAGTCATGCTGATTCCTGTTTCCAAGTTGAATGCATTAACTGATTAACTGAAATCCAGTGTTATTTATTTTTCACAAGGTTTGCTAGGTTTAAGTTTCTCTTGTATCACATGATTAATACACAATTCAGCTTATAGTCTGCAGCTGCAATCATAGGTGTCATTTACACTGGGGACGCTGGGGACATGTCCCCACCACTTTTTGAAATGGCCGATTTTGTCCCCATCACTTTTTAAAAGCATAATTTGTTAAAAATGTACTGAAAAATAGCTTGCACCAAGAAATGTTAACTAACAAATGAGAATGCTTTGAGAAAGGTTTATTTGCACAATAAAAAAAATATATATAAAAAAAAATCCCCCCTAGCCCACTGATTCTAAAATGATCCAAAAACGTGCATGCGCCGATCAGTAACTTTAACAAATTCTTGACACAGTTTCTTCTTGTCGAAGTTTTCTGTTCTGTCTCTGTGAACATGACAAACAGCCAAGCTGTTGAGTCGGGTTTGTGACATTGACGAGCGAAGCCAGGTCTTCAGGCGTCTTAAGGCACTGAAGCTTCTCTCCGCCTCAGCAGATGAGGCAGGGACGACGAGCAGCAAGCGCAGAAGTGCCTCAACTTGATTGAAGAGACCACGGACCTCGGGTACCATGTGCCTCATGATTTCTGACACTTCTGAGCAGGTTTCGTAGCTGTAATTGGCCTTGAACATGGCCAGCTGCACCTTTAGGAACTGCAGCTCTGGATACAGGTCAACCACGTCATCAACTTGTCCAGAGAGTAGGACTTTCTCCAGCTTGACCACACTGTAAAAACAGACACGTTGGCTCAACTTAAAAAAATAAGTAACCTGGCTGCCTTAAAATCTTGATTTAAGAGAGCTAAGGATGTTTAGTTCTTTACACTTCCATGTAAGTTCCTACCACTCACAATAATAAGTTAAAGTGACTAATCTGAAACTGATAAATAGTTAGATCAACTTGATATTTTAAGTTCAATCAATAACATTTTTAGTACTACTAACAAGGAAATTCAAGTTGTAGGAACTAAATGCCTAGTTGAGGTGACATTACATTATGAGTCAATCCAACAAACATGTATTTCTATCTTTTGTTGCACAAACAAGCAAACATAAGTTATTTCAACCAAGCACCTTAGTTGAATCAACATAATATTTTAAGGCAGCCAGGTTACTTTTTCAGTAAAAGTTGACCTCACTGGCAATCTTAAGTTGTATCAATACCTTGAATAGCATTATTTGCCAAGTCAACTAAATCACTTCTTTTCTAACAGGACTGAGTGGAATGCATTTATAAACAAGAAATCACTTTTTAAAAAAATTGTATTTATTGTGACCTCAACAACTCACGTTCATACACATTTTTTTTTTCTTTCCCCCCCCCAAATCAGAGTTCAGGCATTATAAAAATGATGTCAAAAAACATGTTGAAAAATGCCAAATCTTAAAAAAAAAAAAATCAAATTGAGGCGCTTAACATAGCTGTAAACTTCAACCTACTTAAAACACTCCCAAATGCAAGCTTTAACGCGCCAGCTGTTTGCATATCTCCATTTCCTCTGTACACTCATGAGGACTATAGTGCTACACTATATCAAGAGGCAGGCAGGGGGATACCGAATCATAATCTCACTCAAAAAAAGAAATGAGGGAAAGAGATCATTAGAGTTAAAACTAAAGTGGAATTAAACTACTTCCACGTGTTTCTAGCAACAGCTTCGAATAACACTCACCTTCCCAGCTACATGTGACAATATGTGTAAGTACTCTTTCAGCGGCCATCATGTTGCTTCACATCATCCTTGATGATGACATTTGATTAGACATTGCGTTGAAGAATCTTGTTTCGCAGTCCATGAACTTTAGCGGAACAAGTTGCACTACCAATGTCCATGAAAACCTTCTGTATCACCTCGAAAGTATACTTAAGTCCCTTGGGATAGTCTATGTTAAGGCTATAAAGAAGACCCATCAGCACAGCAAAGGCGTGTGGTACGTCTCTTAGCTCATGAAGGACAATCTTCTCCTCCAGGATCACAGCAACGTCAACAACGTTCTTGGAGAGCAGGTCTTGTTCACCTCCAGCCTCTTCAGTGACGAACAGTAAGCCAACGTCCACTCCCTTCACAGCTACCTCCTCCGAATCAGTAGCCTAGAAAACATCATCAAGCATTCAATTATTGCATGTGTACCATATTCCAAACTTCATCATTTAAAGACTTGGGCACAACAAGGACAGCATTATGATATATCCTCAAATTAACACCAAATGACTACTCCGAACTTCATCTGTGACCCCCCCGAAGGAGAGCAATATGATAAATTTTTATATTAACACAGAGACTCGAGTTAAAACCCTTTAACAAGCAGAGAAAACACATGTCCCTTTTTCATGAGAAAATAAATAGTTGTAAGACACAGAGTCTATATGTCTTTTTTTATCACTGCTATCATTGTCCCTCATTGTATTGTGTAATGGCCATTACATCCACAAAAATACACCACAAGACTGTAAAAAAAACATAAGTCGACTGGTGCTGCTCCATGGTCTAAAACATTCCTCATCTTGACATGGAGTGTGAATGAATGAATAACTGAATTTGTAGGTAAATAAAAAAAACAACAATTTCTAGACAGTTTATCATATGTACCATCAAGTTATAGGTAAATGTCATGTAGATGTCATGTAAAAACATGTTTACTGTAAAGCTGCCTGATTAGGGTGTAAAAGCTAGTGCTGTAACTATATAAACAATGGCTGACTTAGTTACTGTTCTATGTAATGTTAGCAACATTTACTGAGTAAAAAATGTTAATTCTATAAAGTCAATGATATGACATTTAATTGATGTTACTGTCATGTTTTCTTTTATATTATGAAGAAAACTGGACATATTTGGACAATGAAATGGTATTTAAATTGTACTCTACTTGATTCTATTCAAACCAATGGTGCCCTTTTTCCCCCCAGATGGATGTATGGAGCTGTTTTTGGCCAGAAGTCTGCAACTATGGCAGTTTTACCACCAGATTGGAGTCAGATTTTCAGTAATTCTCTTTTACCGTTTGAAGATGCCATGTCAGGGCCTTCTGTTTAGACACACATTTTTGTAAATTTTTTAATCAAAATAAATGTTTTTACAAATTAAAACAAATTTGGGTGTTTTGGTATGTATATATTTTTTAACATTAATATACATCATTTTCATCGTATAATTCAAATATTCAGCTACATGGTATGTGCCTCCAGTTTTAAACAAGTTATCCTAATCGCCTGATTAGCCAACCGAGAAAATAGAAACTGGAGTGTTTTTGTGATCCTTGAAACTCACTTTTAAAGTGTGACTACACACATGGTCATTTTGGTACTCTAGTGGTTGATATATTGCCCCACACCAGTCTGTGATGTCACACTACCTTTTTTTTCCTAGACAGAAGTATACGGACATCACAGATTGGGGTGGGGCAGATTGTGGAGCAGGGTGAAAATATCAACCACTAGGGTACCAAAATGACCGTGTGTAGTTAATTTCCGCAGTGCCTGTGCCGTGGCTGTTCAGTTTGTTTTACTCACTACCATTCAGGAACCTGCTGATTTTATTTTGTAAACCAGAAATATTAACATTTAACCTTTAAGAAAAAATAAATTCCATATGCATTTCTGAGTGTGCCCGTCAAAGGTGTTATGTATGTGTAACGTACCTCACAGACTTTGAAGAAGTTGGAGGGATCCTCCCTCAGGTAGTGAGGCAGTCCAAGCAAAGCTGCAGCTCTGCTTTTCTGGTTGGAAGTCTATAACACAGAAGAACAGTAAAGGAAGACACACTGTGTCCCAACTGTAGCAATCAAGACCTGAAGATGGAATCTAAGCATGCTTGTATAGGTTATTTTTGACAGGATAAGTAACAAAAAAGGTAAATAGCAAAATACACAGGAGAAAAACACCGCAACCTGAACATGATTTGAGCACCACCGATTGAGAATGCACATGCAACTGAGCCAGTAGCTATTTGTTAGATTCTGATAATCACCAGATAACATTGCCCCACTCTTTTACAAGTGATGTCACAACTTCAATCTTTGTTCAGTGGTGAGATAGAATTTGATTAAGATCAGACTATCCTTACTTGAACATCAAGGGACTGAAGCAGACGGTGAAGGTTGGTACTGCTACTGGCTCGCACTCTGTAGAACTCCAGCAGTGTTGGAAAATATTTGTCGAGTCCACCCAGGAAAGACTGGTGGAGATCTACAGAAACCAGGCGCATGAACTCTGCAGCAATCTACAGAGAACAAGAAACTCCTCATTAGTGCCATCCCTGAAACACACTGATTTTGAAAGGTTGTAAGTGAATACACAAGTTTTACCCAAATAAAGCATCAAAGAAGCCCTATGCTGAAACTGTCCGCTGAGTGTTATAACATTCACTAGAGGGGAACCCGTAAATTTAAGGTCACCTCAAATTATAACATTGATCCATTGAAAATGTGCTAAGGCAACATAATTGTAACCCTGGCAACTCTGTTTTAGCTCTGTTAACTCAAACACTGCATGACTCAGCTATTGTTTATATTTGTGATTTCTAACATTGAAATTGTAGGTTTTAATCAGTCTAAATAAATGTCAAATTGAATGGTATGCAAGATGAACAAAAATCTGGTGTGATTTAAGATGGCAACCAATCAGATGCCACCTCCTGGTGTTGTGCCTCTGAGGAAGGATTGAACCCCTCTAGCTGCACTATACAGCAGCTGCCCTCTGCTCTGGCCTCTCCAGCCTGTTTGTCTGGATGTGCGTGTCTTTGAGGAGGGGAGGAGGTGGGGTTGGTTTAATGCACAACATAAACTACTTCTTATATAAAGGCCATGTATATTTTAACATCAAAACAATACATGGGGAAAATGACTGTTAAATATTGCAGAAAATATAAAATCACATTACAAAAATTACCTGTCTTTCTGAAAGCAGTGCTGGCCATCTGTCTGCAACTTCAGATACTGGAGGCTCACCATCAACGATCTCCTTCCTCCGCAAGGCAAAGGTGCTCCCCATCAATGCATCGACCATTTTCCAGTCTCTCTTCTTTTTCTGCATCTCCTCTATCAGAGTTATTCTCTCATCTTCAAGGCTGTTCGGAGTTTGTCCTTGAGGAATATCTGGCAGGAAGTTGATCTCGGACCGCTTTGCTTTCTTCATCTTCTTGGTTCCCTTGCCTAAATCTGACGACCTCTTTTGACTGACTGTAAGCTCTGGGCATCCAGCTATACGGTACTTCTGGCGAAGATTACCCATCTTAAAACTGAGGCTGAACTTCCAGCTGTACCATCCATCTGAAGAACCTGGCTCTCTCAAACAGGGATGCTTTTCAACCAGGGCTTTGGCAACATCCTCAATTTGTTTTGACGTTGGATATGCACTGAGTTCGTACATAGCACTCCCTACTCTTTCAAGTATGTTGCTCTTCATAGCAGCAGTCACTGTCAGCAGGGAACCATCCTTTTCATAAGCCTCATTCCCTTTCCTGAGCTTCAGTTCAACATCGTAAGAAAAGGAGGGTATGATAAATGGATGAGGCCAGAGCTTGGAACGACTGGTTGATGGAGACCCTACTGATGACCCACTGGTTGTGTCTAAACTACTAGCGTCCAATGAGGATGTAGAGGGAGGTGAGCTGGGTTGTTCCTTCAGAATTACCTTCAGTCTTGGCTTCTCTGTTGGTAGCTCAGATATGTCGGTCAAGTTGCAGAACTCATTGTCAAATTCCGGGTCACTAAACTGGATAACAATATCGCCTGCTAGGTTGAGCTTGCCCTTTAGTATCGTCTTTAATTCGTCCACGGTCTCTGGAAGGCTATCAATCTGAACTCTCCGGATGTCATCAACCGCAAGGATGACGCGAAGCAACATGTTGGCCACTTAACAGAAGAGAATCACATTAGAAAACGTGGTTTGGATCAATTCAGTTTCAATTCAGGAAGTTAGTTAAATTCAAAATGCAAAAATAAATGTGTGTGATAAATCATTTGAAATAATTGGCCTAATTGCAATTAAGGAATTGTCATTTTACCCCATGTCTGGCAGAATGGTTAAGGAAAAAAAATACTGAATTAATGAACCTAACTTTAAAAATATAATAGGCTTACCTCAGTGGAGTAAAAACGCCTTGGGTGAGACCAGGAGTTTTCCTTGCACCATATATGGAGTCAGTGGGCAGTAGTCGTTCAGTTCTTCTGGTTCTGCAACTAAAAGATTTGTGGAAGGTTTCCTGGTCAGTTCATAGCATCGGAGGTGCTCCAAGTACCAGGATGAAAAACATTCAGTGATGAACAATGCCTTGTCACCCACAATCAGTACTTTGAGAATTTTACCAAAATCAGGCAGTACTTTGTGCCATTTAGAGTGACACTGGTAGCAAGAGACACAGACTTAACATCCTTATATTTCATCTTGATAGCATGTTTGACAGAGTCATCCAAAATGTCTGTAGAAACCACAGATACATTGCCAACCTCCACTGGTGGCTTGAAAAGGCTGGGCATGTCAAGCAAGTAAGCCAACATGAGCTGGTGTCTTGTGGCTAATGTTAGCAAAATGTTTTTGAAATTGTTCACATCACGTACAACTTTTTTGAAAAAGCTATGCTTTCCTTCAAAGCGGATTGTCCAACAGTCCAGCAAAGGTCCAAAACAATGGATGAGGTAGGGATAGTGTTCCAAGAAATGGTGTTTTGGCTTCAATTTAAAGTCAGGAAAGGCCTCCTGGAGCAAGTGTCTATGGGATGAGATTTTAGATTCCAAATAGCACAGTGATTCAGTTGTAAATGAGGATGATGCCAAGAGTTCTACAATGTCCTTCAATTCAAGAAGTATGCCCCACGCTTTTTCATTGTCCGGGACAAGTTCACCAATCATCAAAGGCAGCAGTCTTAACAGAGTCCAGTTCTCATGTCCGTTTCCACCAATTGATCCATTTACTCTAAACGTCTGGGGTATTCTCTGTGGCTGGTTAGTCTTATCAGAGAATGAGTATGGGAAGTTCTGAATAGCAGTATTTAATTCAACCAAAGTAAAGTAATTATTTGAAATCAACTTCTTCAGGCACAAACTGAGTTCAACGGGCACAATTCCCTCCAAAAGGTCGTGCAGAAAGTCTGGTGGGAACCCGGTCACTGAGTGAAAGTATGTCAACCTGTTCAAAACACAGTCTCTTTTAACACCATTTACACATTGTACATTTTCATTTTGTCTAAGGTCCACAATATTGGCTTCATGGGACAATTTTGTCCTGAGAGGAAATAATGCACTTTTTACTTCAGTTGTCTGAATATCCTCACGACTGACTAAACAAAATCTGCAAAATTTATCTACATTAAAGGATTCCTGAAAACCAGCAAGGGAATGAGCTCCTAAGTTATCAGCAGAGACAGACAGTACAGTTCCTTTGACACTTGCCCCTAACCTCTGGATGAACAGTCCATGGTTTTCAAGTAGTTCAATGTCTTTTAAAAGTGGTTCTAGAATTTTCTCATAACCAAATGTTTTTACATCATTACTCTTACATAACAATGCAAGGTATATTGATGATAAAGATGACCTAAATTTGATTGGTAGATTGGCTAAAACCCAATAAACAGCACACACTTTATTCTTTTTCCTAGAAGTGCCTAAAGGATTACAGATTTCAAAGTCATCTATATATAGCCTAACTGCAATAGATAGCTCTTCTCTGGATAGCAGTGGATTTTCTTTGAAGAATGAGCCGTCACGAAATGACTTAAAATGACCACACTGCGAGTTAAAAGATTCAACTAACACCTTGTCAAGAATATCATTCCTATTTAACAACTCTGTTAAAACACTCAGAATGGGGACATATACAAAGGTTGTCTTCTTGTCACCACCATCTAAAATGTATTCCACTGGCTCAATGACAGGGAAATTATCTCTGAAATACAATGACCTCTTGTGGTCAGTGCCAAAAGGACCTGTATGAAAGTAACTGAAGAGGATTTGTTTCCTGCAGTGTTTGAGTTAACAGAGCTAAAACAGAGTTGTCCGGATTACAGTTATGTTGCCGTAGCACATTTTCAATGGACCAACTAGTGAACTCTCCTGCCAAAACACCAATTTCATATAGTTCATTAACTATTTCTTGTGTAGCTGACTTGGAAACATGCAAAATTGTCTGCATACGTAGGAATAAGGATGCAAGTCTATGCCTAATTGAGTCTCCATTCTCTTCATCGTCTTTGTCACAATCATTTTGAGGGATATCACTATCTATAGGAACAGCATGTTCTGTATATTCCTCGCTGGTTGCAGTTGGTGGAGTATAATCACAAATTAGTTCAGCTCTTAAATTTGTAAATCCAGAATTACCATGATATCGACTTTTATGTGCTGTAAAGGTAGAATACACACTGGACTGGAACGCACACTGTTGAAAAGGACACTTAAGAGTTTCCCTATTTTTCAAATGACCTCCCAAATGAGTAAAATATTGTTTAAGACTGCAGGGCTCAGAAAAATCACATAAATCACACTGTAGTCGATGAGTTAGTGCATCTGATTGACAATCCTTAGCAACAACATCAGACTGAGATCCATGAACCAATGATCCATGTTTCAACAAATGATTCCTGAGAGCAACTTGTGTCTTAAAAGAGCACACACAGTCATTGTAGATGCAAGGCAAGGGGCAAGATCTACTGTAATGTCCATGTTTTAGCTTGTAATGCCGTATAATGTTGCGTCGGTTTGCTGAGGAAAATGTGCAGTACTTGCATATCCAACTCATCCAACAGGGGACAGGACGGGCTGCTCCAGACCACTTATGACCTCCAGCCCTGTAAAGAAAACAAGTCATTGTCAATCCACAATGTCATCCACAGCAAATGCAGAATTAGGGTTAATAGACCTCATCCACAGCAAATATATAATTACTGTTAATAAACCAAATTCATTTAACTAATAAACCATCACTGACTAATATCATGCAGGGGTAGACAATAAGTGAGAGAATTTGATCTTAATATCAACATAGATTAACTTAAACATCAATGCACTGACAAAGAGTGAAGCTTTGTAATGCAGCAGTAAAGACATTGTTTTATATTATATCCATGTTTAGCTATCTGTTGATAAGCTTGCTAGATTAACAGTGGCTCTGTCCCAAATGGAAGAAAACATATTTTTGGTAGCATGTCTAGGTAGGAAGTAAAACTTTTGAAGTTTTAGATTGTCTCAAATGTATAGGATCCATAGAAAGCATCCTTTCAAGGGACCTCATTTTAGCCAATTTTGAGGGAAGCATGCCATGGTTCCTTTAGCAACTCTGACATCCCATAAAATATTGTGACACTGGGGGCAGAATTCATATTCTTCACTGTAGTGCAGTCAGTTGTTTCTAGAATGTTAATATAATCGCTTACCCGATCGCGGGTGAAATACTCCTAGCTTAGCTTCGCCATACAAAGGTACAAGCTAGCTAACATTAGCACTACTGTCTGCAACCATGCAATTCACTGCAGTTTAGATTGTAGACTAGTTAAATTACTGCATATCTGATTTACATACACACATTTTGATAGTTAATATATACAGGGAGCTAACCGGGGTATTATTTTATGGATTTGAAGGCTCTTTGAAATAGACAGCTTAAGATACCTGGTGTTGTAAAGCAATGTTCGCGGCGGACGTTTACCTCCTTGTCCCGGACTGGCTACCGCTCGGCAAGTGGTTACCGGTCGGTAACAAGTCGGTCATCAACGTTTTTCTCGTTGCCCCGGACTGGTTACCTCCCCAGCTGGTTACCGGTCGGTAACAAATCGGTAATCAGTCAGGGGCAACGAGGAAAATGTTCTGAACACAAATCAATGAGGAAATAATTCTGTAGTTAGCTAGCTAACTTTATAAATAATATGGGGATTTGGCAACAATTTTAACATTAGGTAGGATGGCATTGCACGTTATAACTTCCAAAAATATTTACCTGAAATTATTTTCTCTGTCTTGACTTGCTGTCTTGCCGTCCTCTCAAACTGCAATGGTCCGTTTAATCAGGATGATGCATGTGGAGCACGAGGGTATGTCCATGTGGGCGTGCGGGTTGCCCAAGGCAGTTTTGCAGGGGCTACTACTCAGACTTAATTGAGTCAACTCAGCAATTTAAGTTACCTGGACAGTTCTGATTTGACTGACGAGTTGACCACATTAAAACTTTAAATTTCAAGTAGGCCCAATGTTTTAGTTGTTTTTAGTTGAACTGACTAAGGAAAAAGAATTGAGGTAACTAAAAGCCCAAATTCGTTTTTACAGTGCAGGTGCTGTAGCCCTTCCTGTTCAAACCGCTTTGTGAGTTGTGTTGTTACAATGTCAAGGACTTGGAAGAACTGTACACGATAGTACTCCTGATCTGTGGATGGAACACAGGGCTTTCGTAAGTGTGGCATCTTTATTGGTTCGATGTCCAAAGATGTAACCAGCTCAGTTGCACTGGTGTAGACCTTGTTGAATGCTTCTTCTGTTCGTTGGCTCTGAAAGTGTTTTTTCACACACTCAACTGCACTTAACATGCCTCCAACTGTTTTCCCTGTCCCCTGCAGTGAAGTGTTCAGGCCCTCTAACCCCATCATCACCTCTTTTGCCAGAAGCAAGCCAAGGACCGTGTTGCCCTTTTAGAAACGATCATGAAGCTCTAGAAGCTGTGTCGGATGTGCTGGATGAAGCCATCTCTTCCAATGCAGCCAAGACTGCCTCATATTGACTGAGGACGGGGTCAATGGCTGGGTTGCGCACTGTCCATCGTGTTGGGCACAAAGGTTTGAGTGTGATGTAGGAACCACATGTGGACTTTGCAACAGACTTGAAAATGGTCTTAAATTTGCCTGACTGCCCAAACAAGCACCCCAACTGACACAATTGGTGTGGTTGAGCAGGCCGCGTGCGTGACCAGGTTGACGCAATGAGGCCCACAGTGAACATAAACAGCAAGTGGCTGTTCTTTTCTGATGTGAGCCTGTGCCCCTGACAAATGCCCTGACATATTGGCTGCTCCATCATAGGTTTGGCCACGCAGTCCTGAAAGGGGTAGGTTCAGGCGGAGGAGCACATCAGAGGCAATCTTTGAAATTTGCTCACCTGTGGTGGAGGAGGCTTCGTAGAGGCCAATGAATTCCTCTCGTGGTTCCAAGTCGGAATCAACATAGCGGAGACAGATGGACTCCTGCTCTGTGCCACTTACGTCCTGTGTTCCATCAATTATTATTGAATATTGGACCACTGGTAAAGCCATGATTTCCCCTGCGATGCTGCGAATGATGCTATTACTCATTAAACTTAGCATTTCGTTTTGAATGACAGGGCTGGTGTAGCTGTGGTTCCGTTGCAACCAGTGTCCCAGCGCAGGATCGTCCTCTGCCTTGAGAAGGAGAAGGTAGTGGAAGTTCCCCTCTTCATTTCCATGCCCCCTTAAAGCTAGGCCTTGTTGGGCCAAGTACTTAATACAGCTTACTATTTTTAGTAAGCTTGACCTGGCCTCCTCTTGTGCAGATGCCAAAACACTGGATAGTTGGACATTTATTGATCTTGGCTCATAAATATGTGTAGTCACTGCAATGTTGTGTGCTTTGCTGCTTGTGTGTCGTTCAAAACCCTCCACAGCCCGTTTCCAATTCCTAAAGCCTGTCGAAATAAATGTTGGCTCTGTATTTTTGGCTAGTAAAGATGTTTGCTTCGAAAAGGCTTTGGCGCAATAAAAGCACAAAACTCCTTTCAGTCTAGGGCAGTAGTGTAACCAAGGGAAATCCTTGAACCAGCACTCCTGAAATCGGAGTGTCTTGTTGGCCAACTTCTGCACCTCAATGAACTTGGGATTAGGCTGATGTGGCTCAGTCAAAGGGTCATTTTGCTCTGTCTCAGATTCCCCTCGTTCCTCTTCTACAGTGCCTGCCTGCTCTGATTCCTTATCCTGACTGTTCTGGTTTGGCCCTTCCTCCCTGACATCAGTCCTAGCACCAACCACTGCCTGCTGCAGATCCTAATGAAATAAATGTAATTGTACAATAAACATGAGTGCCTTATACTTTTAAAGTGTAAGATGCACACAAATTGTTACAATAGAAGTGTTTATTACTTTGTAAACCTCACCTCTAAACTCTCTGGCTTTTTCTCCTGCTCTCCACCTGCAGTTGAAACCGGCTGCTGCTGATTCTGGTGCGAAATTATGACAACATTTTAACCCAGGACCTAATTGTACACTATAAACCAAGCAACAGCCTACAATGTGTGCAGCATCTTAACATTTTATAAAATTGTCAAATACTTTTAAAGTGTAAGATGCACTTTGTAAGTTGTTACAATAGAAGTGTTTATATTACTTTTTCTTAAGTATGTAAATCTCACCTCTAAACTCTCTGGCTCTTTCTCCTGCTCTCCATCAGCACCTGCAGTTGAAACTGGCTGCTGCTGATTCTGGTGCGAAATTATGACAAGATTTTAACCCAGGACCTAATATGTACAGTACACTATAAACTAAGGCTATGCAACAGCCTACAACATATGCAGGAAAATTGTTATTGTTCATTAGATAATAGATGTGATCAGCATATACTGTAAAATCAGAATGTAATACATTAGATGGACTGATTAACTAGGCTATTCTAGCTAGCTAGCTAGCTAGCTAGAATAGCCTAAGGTTTGCAAACATATTAAGATCATTGTGTCTTATTTGGCGGATTTTACAGTAAGATAGTAACTTACAGTACAGTGCTGCTTGCTAAAGTAGTTTCTAATGTCTCCTCCCTTTTTCCTCTTGGACATCGTGCAGTTTGGGTTGCTGTAAATTAGGCTAACGTTACTGCACTTTTAAAAAAAAAATTGTAGCCAAGCGGGAAGCTCCAGGTCTGAAAAGTGAAGCCAATGCGAAAGTGCCTTAAACCTGCATTCTTTCTAATGGCCAGCAGGGGGCGACTCCACTGGCTGCAAAAAGAAGTCCGATTGTATAGAAGTCTATGGGAAAATTACCATACTTCTCACTTGATTTATTACCTCAGTAAACACTTTCCTAATGAGTTTATGGTCTCAATCGGTAGTTTCAAGTCTTCTTCAATACAGCATGATGTTCATCTTGTAAATTATGGTCCCATTTAGAGTAAAATAGACGATAAAGCAGACTGTGCTTTGGGGCGTGATTGACAGGTCTAGTGATCGCGCAGCTCGCCGATCACGGACCAATAGCAGGCGGCGCTGCGGCTCTGTGGGAAACCCTGGTCTCGCACTAGCTGCTCCAGCTGAACTTGACTCATGAACTCTTGTGAACTCTCTGTTTCTCTAAAAAAAAAAAAGTATGCAGCATCAAAACAACAAAGCAGTTTAGCTTAACATCTAAAAGGTAAGGTTGATTTATTATTTTTAGCTAACGTTGTTAACGTTATTCCTTCAGTTTCTAGTTCGTCATATTTTAGGGCAGTGATATTGGATATTGTTATCGCTGGGCTGACTGACATGGTGCTTTCTACAGTAGATGTGATATTGGCATTGTTCGATTGACATGGTGTTGCAGCTGTGGATGTGATGCATATGGATGACTGTACTTGTGCGGTCGATGTTGTTGTGCATTTTATGCTGAGTATTTTCATATTGTCGACTCTGTAGTAGCCTAGGCTATGCCCTTTGATGCGCCGTTATGCAATTTTTTTCTCGCCGTAATTATCTACTCTGACCTCATACATTACATTGCCTAAAATCGCATATGTTGAAGACTGTTTAAAAAATGTTTTTTTATCTGAGCCCTTATGTCCCCACCACTTGGCTGCAATACACTTACTTATAGTGGATTGTACTTGCCATGTGCATCAGACAGAAACTTACTTGATTGTGAATTCCCAGATACATAGATAAGATAGATAGTATATTTTATCATGGTTTTTTTTTAATCAGAAATTGACCTATGATTCACCAAACATACATACATAACAAGTCTCTATTCTGTAATTTTTATTCAAACCAGAAGAAGGAAGAGTTTCTGGAGAGTTAAACCGAATGCAATGCATGCTGGGAAGTCTGCTAATAAACTAACTGTTGAGTTTAGTGAATGCTTTATAAGGTGTTCTTTCAACTCCTAATTTTTAAGTCACAGGATGTGAACTCGTGATTTTAAGTCATGAAGCTCATAACTAGCACTTTTAAATTGAAATTGACAAACACATCTGTAGACATTGTGTTAATGGATAAAGATGAGTTGATTTCACTAAACCCTTGTTATCAGGCAGATGTTTTCGATAGTTTGTCCTGTCGCAGGATCCGTCCACAACCCCGGTCCCTCCGCCCCTCCCCTCCCCTTCCCCCCGTACACACAGGTGACAGTCAGTGAGGCGTTATTTTTTTTCCCCCACCCGCATTCCGCGAAGACCCGCTCTACTCTGCCTTCTGATTGGCTCTGACCCTGATGGCAGCGAGTACTAGCCAATCAGAGGCAGAGTAGAGCGGGTCTTCGTGGAATGCGGGTGGGGGGGGGGAAACATGAGTGAGACAGACGTTTCAATTTCAATCAAAATGACAAAATCACACTAATGGACTGAGCTCTGTTATGAGTCTAAAGGCAAAATGTCTTTGGGCCACGCCACATTTTCCACTCATGTTTCACCACCTGTTCAAATGGTTTTAAGAACATGTTTTCACATCATTTTAGTTTAAGACTTTTCTAATTCACTTCAATTGTTTGTCAGACATCGGTCATCAGCTAACCATTCATATTTGTCCATTTATTGTAAAGAACATTTGTCAGTGGGAACGGTGGGTATATAAGAGATATAGATCCCTCCATTATAACGAAAGGAGCCACTTTATTGCTGCAGACTAAGATTATTTGTAATTTCTCCTGTTTCTGGGTTGTAATTATTTAAAAATGGGATCTTCTGCAGTCCCTGTCGCGTTGTTGCCGACACTTATGTGAATGTCCTGGCTTGAGTCACTCTATACTGTCTTTTTTTATTGCTGAGAGATATGGGGGGGGGGGGGGGGTTTCTCTCGCGAGATCTGGCAACACGGCAAACAGCTTCATCAAACCCAACGCACCGCCATGCACACACTATACATCAAGCTGTGTCAAAACCTGATACATGAAAAAGCAAATTTAGCATTTTAGCGAGCAGTATATTTGAACTGTCAGACCTTGCCTGCGTGCCTCTTTGTCTTCTCTATATCACACACACACACACACACACACAGTTTGTCAAATATGCACTCCATATTTTATATTTGATTTAAAAAGCATTAATCATACAATGACTATACAATATTATATTAACGCCTGGAGGGAACAAAGGGCTAAATTGGGACTTGATGAGGCTGAATTAAAATCCCCATTCAGAATAAAGTTTTGGTAAAAAGTGTTTTTCAGTATCATGTTTCTGACCAGGCAGACTGTGGAATTTCTGAGCAACCCACTTAGCTGTGGTTTCGCTCCGCTTGTAAATGAGCCACCGGATCTGATGTTTTCACAGTGAAATTAAATCAGCTGTGGATTTTACAGCATCTGATCATTCTGCTGCGATCTTTTATGTAACACCGAACATCAGCTGTGGTACCGCTGCAGTCAGAGAAAAATGGCCCGGTGGTAAAAACGTTCTCTGACTTCATGAACAGACAGGCCTCTGTATCAAAATATCATGCAGGAAAGCTGAATAAAAAATGGCGGGAGAAGAAAAGCGCAGGTCAACTTCGGTGTACTAAAGTTAGATATTTCTGCATGTAGATCACACACATAAAGAGAGAAAGAAAATGGGGGGTGCAGCCTTTGTCAATTACGCCCCAAAGTTATGGAACACACTGCCTATAGATATCAGGGAAGCCAGCTCACTAAATATTTTTAAAAGAAAGCTAAAGACTTATCTCTTCACTTAGCTCTTTTTTTTTTGCACTTTACATTTTAAAATGTTGTATTTTACTTGATTTTATGCATTCTATGTACTCTATTTTTTTTTACTTTATTTTTATTATTATTATTCAGTGGGTTTTATTTTCCATCTTATGTTATGCATTCCTCATTTTTATCTTATTTTTACTATTATTATCAAGTGGGTCTTATTCTCCATCTTATTTTACAATAATTATGGCATTCTATCCCTGTTTTTATGCTCATTCTGTGTCTTTTTTCATGTGAAGATGCATTCTATTCTATTCTCATCTATATCTTTATCAATTTCTTTGTTGTAAAGCACTTTGAGCTGCATTTCGGTGCTATACAAATAAAGTTTATTATTATTATGATTATTATCATAAAGATGCATTTCACAGATTTATTGTCTTTCAGTCGTCAAAAGGCACACTGGACAGTTAGGCCGAGACGGGGCATCACACACTGATTCCTGACTCTCACAACCTCGAATCTCACACAAAATTGTGTGATCCAATGTGATCAGAGGCAGACATCGGTCTAGTCAGCAAATGTTTGGAGGGTTTTTGTTTGTTTTAAACAGATTTTATATAGGCTGCTGGATTTTGGATCAGACAGTGAAAATGTAAAATCAGGCATACAGCCACTTGGTGATGACTCATGTTCTGTCTGAGGCGTCAAGCTGGAAAATACAATACTCTCAATAACAACATGTCACACGGAAGCCGTATTTTTATGGGAGGCGTCACTTAATTATACAATTAATCACGCCACTGTCTTCAAAACAGTCAAATGACATGAGCACAAACTCTGAAACACAGATCATGTGTTGTGACACAAATTATGCAAACATGTTTCTCCACCATGAAAGGATTAAGTTACAGTTACAGTAGAGTTGTTAAAAAATCTGCAATGATATTATTGGTTGGAATTTTATGTATGCCTACATGAAGTAAAGCTACAATGTTTTTGATCTACGAATACGAGAAAATCAAAATTTTGTATTTTTTGGCATTTGTTGTTAAAGCTACACTAAGAGATTTGTTTCTAACCACTAGAGGGCGACAGAAACCGCAACACATTTGTAAACACACACCGCAAAGCTACTGGACGGAAGCCCCTTAGGACAAACCGTACATAAAGGCTAATGGCTAAAATAAACGTACCTATGGAGAAATAACGCTGGTTACCAGTCTCACTCTGCCAGATCTTTCGCCTGCTGAAGGTCACATGACCCACAATGACAAGTGAAGAGGCAGGCAGCAAGTTTACTGGTTGAAAATGCTTCATCGATTGGCCATTTCTCGGGCCGACTTTGACAACAAGCTTTAGGAAAGAGGAGAAAACAACAACCCAGCTGCTGCTGCGTTGTGCGTTTGCGTTTGTTTATATCATTATTTATTTATTTATATAGTTTATTTGAGAGGGACAATGCAAGTTAACATAGTACCACTTCAACTCGTTACAAACAAGTTGATGTAACTGATGTTCCGCATACAGAGATTATAGCTATTGCTAGTTTCCAACTCCTGTCCCTAGTTAGGCTTTTAGTAAGAGAGAGAGAAAAAAGGGAAAGTATCAAGGTTACATACAATTATAGAACATTATTTAAAGAAAACAAAAAAAAAAAAGAAAAGAAAAGTCTCATTACGTCTCAGGGAAATCTCCATGTAGCACAAGCTAGTTTCAGGACTGGTTACAGCGTCTGAAATCGCTTATTGCAGGTTTAAATAGATATGGAGAATTAGCTAACAAGGTGAAAAAGTCATTTTTTCATTTTTCACCTCCGCCAAGGACAGTTAGCTTGTTTGTCTGTCAGCCGGATATTTCCAAATATCTTCCACGAGATTTGGTGTCAGATTGGCTTTGGGGCCGAGGAAAAAAAAAATGATTCAATTTTGTCGGTGAGGTGGATCTTGTTTTTTTTTTTTTTGCCATTAGACATTTATCATTTTGTATCCAGAACTGTGAAACTAACAGAGATGGAGACTTTTTTCCAAAAAAACCCTAAGGGGATGTTTTTCAGAGTCAAGAAATCAATGCAACTTAAAGTTTAAGTGATGGAACGATGTGTTTCAGTTGGCGGAGGTTGTCTGCTTTTTCCTCTCGTACAGTGCGCTGACTCAGAAGCATTTTTTGCCGTCTGTATTTTCGCAGTTTGACCATTTACACCCTTGACTTGATCTCTTTTTACCACTCCCACAAAATCACGACCGAGGTGTAACGATGTCGTGAAATTAGCCGTTTTTTTAAAAAAAGCCTCAAACCTCATTAGCGTGTGATCTGTCTCTGCTAAAAAAAAAATCTCCCACTGTCCACAGGGGCCCCCGGGGTCCGGATTCGAGCCTCCCGTCTCTCCCTTCAAAATCTCTCTCTCTCTCTCTCTCTCCCCCCCCCCCCCCACCCGGCGTTGCGAAGATGTTTTTTTTTTTGCTCACGAGCCTTCAGCCTCCTCTCGTCACTTTGTCTCCTATCTAATGCGGAGGGGCTGCCAAAGTAAAAGAGATGAATGCAATGTTCTCCTCCTCAGCGATAGAAAGCCCCCCCCCCCCCCCCCGTCCTGCCCCTCAGCTTCTTTCCTCGTATCCAAAATGGAATCTGTTGCAGTTTTTTTTTGCGGAGATTAGATTAAATTCGGTGGTAATGCGATGCCCCGTTCTGTAAGCGGAGATAAATTACCATCTGCTCCTCTCTCTCTCTCTCTCTCTCTCTCTCTCTCTCTCTCCCACTTTATGTTCTCTTTTCTTTTCTCCCTCCACGGGGCCCACATCACCTTCCCACCCCCACATACACTCTCTCTCTCTCTCTCTCCTCTTCTTTCTCCTCCATTCATTGGCTCCCGTTGTCAGACATTATTTTCCCACCTATACATTTTCTCTCTACAGTGTAGCTGCGTATTTCTATTCTCTCTCTCTCTCTCTCTCTTTTTAGTACTCAAAATCAGTCAGTGCTGCTTCCCACTGTGTGCGGCAGTCACTTCGGTGTGCATAACTTCACTTCAGTGTGTATAACTTTATGTTTCTTTATGTTTTGTGTGGCGGACGGACCGGTGGGTTTTGCGGTGAATAACTCCCCCCCCCTCCTCCTCCTCCTCCTCCTCTGGGCTCCGAGCCGCTCACGCTCTGCAGACTGCTGGTGGGCGGCGTAGGCACCGGCTCACTCCTGTCTTTTACGGATTCATTAACACGTCTAACCATGAGGAAAAAAAAAAAAACTGCTTGCTGAGAGAATGTCAACAGGTTCAGCTCACTCGTTTCCCTCGTCTTCCCTCCTTAATTAATTCCTTCAGTACTCGTAAATGTCTGTTCCTATGAAAAAAAAAAGAAAAAATGCTTTGTGTCAGCAGCCTCTCTTCTGTTTTAAGTTCTCGCCCGAAGCCGAGCTAACGGTGTGTTTTTTTTTTTTTTTTTTTTTTTTTTTTATGACTTACAGTTTATTGAATTTTACATTTTCAGTAATACAAAACTATATCATAGAAAACCCAATAACAGTACGATCCTTGAACAATACCAGACAGAAGAGAAAAAAATAAATAAAATAGAATAACAAAATAGAATAAGTAATAATTGACTAATGATAAGAGACAAGTAAAAACAAGTAAATAATAATAAAAATAAATAATAAAAGAAAGTCAATTAAAATAACAGTATTAACATGACATGTTATGTGAATTTGTCAGATGTCAACAGCACCACTGGTAGATGTCCACTCATAGTCCTTAAGAGATGAAGCTTTTATCTGCTCGCCTGAGTGTGATGCCTCCTGACAGGAGCCAAAGAAATCCTCCAAATAAGAGTGGAGCATAGTGGAGCATAGCATGGCAAGTGTTGTGAGGACACTGGCTGGATTTATGTGTGTGTGTGTGTGTGTGTGTGTGTGTGTGTGTGTGCGCTTTGCAAAACTAATTGTAATCGGCCCTACTCATGACTCGTCATAATAACCACAGCTCAGCAGATTAAAGGGGCATGAGTAGGAGACATTAGGTGCGTCCTGGAGGCTCCGTGGTGTAAGGTGTGGACCATGTAACGGTGACATCTTGGGTTCAAATCTGACCCAGGACCTTTGTCACGTGTCATCCCCCTCTCTCTCCTAATCTTTCCTGTCTCTCTCTACTGTAAACTCTCATAATAAAGGCAAAAAGCCCCAAAATAATCTTTAAGGAGGAAACATTGATCTGCCTCACCCCTCCCGTCCCCTTGAGTTACGGTGGCCTGTAAAATAATAACATCATAGTTTTACAACAGAGAAGTGTAAGCTAGCTAATTAGCATCGAGTGAAGAGGTGATATATCATCACACTAAATATTGAAATAATAAAACTGCTTTGTCTTTTGCTTTTCTGGCTTGAGAACAAAGCTTTTTAGCCTTCGTAGATGAAATGTGTTGCAACACCGGTCGCTCGCTCATCACCATCACAAAACTTTTTATTGCCGTGCAACACATGGTTGCTAGGAATTTATCTTGGTGTTACATAAACAGCAACAACAATTGACCAAAAACTATGAAAAGGTAGCACATCTCCAATTTCCAAGTCAAGGAGGACAAAATACTAACATTTCACGTATTTATTTGGCTCACATCACAATAGAAAAAACGCTTACGTGTTTCGGGCACAGAGCCTTCTTCAGAGCGTTTGAGCTATACAGGTTCAATCTGGTAATATACACAAGGACAGAGTTAATACAATATAATAGCATCAACTCCCGCCCCTCTTAGTTACTGTTGCTATGTCTGACAAACTTTGAAGATGGATGCTGTTGTAGACGCTACAATCCGACTCAGTGGTTCTTCAAAAACACATTTTTACCGTGGTTTGTCCTCGTCAGAGTCAAACCGCTGCAACAAAAGCCTTCTTTACTTTTGTACTTCTGAGCCAAACGCTCAGTGACACACTGAGAGTTTGGCTCAGAAGTACAAAAGTTGTTTGGAAATGGAGGTTCTGCTGGAGCTGTCGGAGCAACATGTCGGAGGAAGGAGACGGATGCTAAGCACGGATTGGTGGATTATTGAGTAATTATTGGAGTAATTGGAGTAATTATTTTGCAAATGGTCGATAACGTCTGTGCAGTGAGAGTAGTGTAGAGTGTAGTGTAGTGTAGTTGGATGTGCTCAGTCCTTTGGATCGACCAGGTGACTGAACAGCACCGTCCTCCATTGTGGCTCCAAAAGTTTTGGGGCAGAAAAGTGAGTTTTTGAAAGTCAGAAATGTCAGCAGCTGGCCAACTTACTGTTGAGTCACTGCTATTGATTTACAAGCCTATCAAAGAGGCAGTAAAAACCTGACTCATTGCCCCTTTAAGACTTAGATTTCACTGTCCTTGCACCCCCACCTCCCCACCCCTCCCCCTGCACCCCTTTAATATGCACATACGTCTGTTTTTTTTTTTGCCTTGATCCGTACAGTCGGTTGCTGAGTCACTCCTCGACCCCCCCCCCCCCCCCGCGCGCGGAGCGTCCCGGTCCGGTCCTCCTGTCCTCTCCTGTCCCCCCCCCCACCCCCCCGGCCCGGACTTCGGCGGCGGAGCTACAGTAGAGCCCAGATGGGCCGGCCCCGACCCCGTCCCTCTCTACAGGAACTCTCTTGACAGGGGAGGAAGAAGAAGAAAGGTCACATTTGCATTTGAGGAAGCAAGGTAAAAAAGGAGAGGGAGTCGGGACTCTTTCTTATAGTGGCGGTTCACACACACTGCTCTCTAGCATTCGTTTTTTGTGCTCTCTCTCTTTGTGTTTACCCATTTTTGCTCTATAATAAAGCAGTGCAGAATAGAATAAAGTAAAATAGTCGACACTTGTGCATTCGTATCCAGGTGGAGACTGAGCTACGTGTTGCTGTAGACTGTGCAGACTGTTTTTTCTCAGTGCAGGCCAGCTGAAGGACAAGCAATACAACAGTGGCTTTTGTGAGGGAAGAGGGACAGTAAAACAGAACACAACAGCGCTGACCGAGGCAGAAAAAAACAACCAGCCCAAGCCACATAAACGTTAAACATTTATACCATACCGAATCTCTGAGATTACGTGCGGCTCTGCGGCTGAATCTCTCGTTTTTTTTACAGAATTATGGGGCAATGAAACTTCACATTCCGCTCACATTTAAATTATTCAAATTGGATTAATCTAATGCGTTCCTGCCATGTATTGGGGCTGCATCATTTATAACATCTCGCCAGCCTGAGTTTGTTCCAGAGGGAAACTCTCTGACAAGGTCACAGAGGAAGAGGGACGACATGTTCCCGCAAACCCAACTCACTTAAATCAGACTTTATTTCGCTTAAAAGAACTAAGTATAATTTTGGTGTTTTACATCCCCGTCCCTTTCAGAGATTGGTCAACACTGCCATGAAGTGGTAATCCTCAAGATCCTCGTTTTTTGCGTTTCTGCTCTGCTCTTCCCACAGATCACCTGTCAATCAGACAGTGTGGGCGGAGCTTGGAGTTTCTGTCGCTGCAGTTTGAGTTTCTCTTTTCTCTGTCTGTTCAGCCGTGGCGGCTACCGCTGCTCACGCTAACTACCCGGTTCTTCTTCTTCTGTTTATCTTACAATCAAACCGGAAACCTAAAACGCATCACTTCCTGTGCGGCAGAGGATTTTTCCCAGGAAAGAGCGACCAGACACCGGCTGTTTAGAACAGACAGTAGAGAAGCTTCATCAACTGGATATAGGTTGAATCATTATTGTGTTATATCATTTGGCAATATAGAGTAGTAAAAGAAACATTTATTATAAAGAAAATGTTGCGAATTATGACTTTAAAGGAGAAGTCCTCCCTTGGATCCTCTTGCACTATTCTTTTCTCAGTCTTTTGCAGGAGTTATTTTGTGATGAAGTGTAATTTAATGTTTTGGTGAACTCACTTTCCCTCAACCTGCCTCGTCTACTTCTACTCCCAGAATGCCTTTCGACAACCGCCAGAGAACGCACCTGAACTTGTTGCATTCAGCTGTGGGTTATACATGTTGGCGGAGAGAGAGATAGTGGAGCTAGAGTTTTTCCAAGGACAGCAAGAGTCTCTCCCCTTCACTCAAACCCCAGCCTGTCTCTCTGCTGCAGTACATTCTGGTCTCTCTCCTGATCCTGTGGGTGGAGAAACTGGTCTCTCTCCTCTTCTCCGATGGATCTCTCCCCTGTATGATTGTTGGAACGTCTCTCGGCGCAAAACGGCAGCTCTAGAAAGAAGCCCTCGCTCTTTGATTCTGAGGGACTGACACCAAAAACCTGACGTTTACCTGCTGAGGTTTTACATCCTGAAACATTTTCTCATATCAAACTCCATTGTAGCTGCTGGAAATATCTCAATGTGATGTCATGTTGTCTACGATTGGCCAGTTATCCACCAAGAAGAAAAATACACCAAACTGGACCCAGAAATGGAAGATACATCACCAATAGCTGTGTTTTAGAGTTTTAGGGATTTCTCCTCTTCAGTGTCACTTCCCTTTTCCCATTTGGATGATGTATCAGAGAGAACGCTGTCACACCTCCCTGGTCTAGACCAGTGTTTCCCAACCCAGTCCTCAAGGACCCCTTTTCCTGCAAGTATTGGTTCCAGCTCTACTCTTGCGCACCTGATCCAGTTAAGGTCTTCATGCTGATTAGTAGAGACAGATCTACCTGAACAGAGCAGCATGAAAGTGTGTAGGCCCCAGTGGGATCAGGTGTGCAAGAGTAAAGATGGAATAAAAACTTGCAGGACAGTGGGTCCTTGAGGACTGGGTTGGGAACCACTGGTCTAGACAGTTTGCTTTCTCTCACCTCCCTTCCCACCTTCAGATGGTCGAGCATCATGGCGGTCTGCTAGGAAACAGCAGAGCGGCGGGCATTACCGTCGTCAGCAGGTTTTTTGCTCTGCGTCTGTAGAGAACCGAGAGAGAAACACACTCCCGCCTGCACCGAGCACAGGATGGAAAAAGCAGCCACATTAGCTGCTGTATAATGCAGCGGGGCAACGCTCCCAGGCCCCAGGAGAGACTCGCATTATACCCAACATTCAACAACATGTAGAGTTCAGCAGAACAGGGCCGGAGATGGCAGGTAGAGCAACCGTACCAGAGGAATACAGGAATGTGTGTGTGTGTGTGTGAGAGAGAGGGAGAGAGAAAAAAAGGAGGTTGAAGGTAGAAACAGGAATGTGGGAGAACAGAGGGAGCACAATAGAGTAAGAAAACAGAAATATAACAGTGAGAGCAGAAAAGAAAGATGGCGCAGAAAAGAGATGTTACATGTGTTTGGGGTTGATTTAACTCCCCAGTGAGAGAGAGTCAGCTCGCTTTCTAATTCAATTTTAAAGTGTTATACTACCTTCTAATTTGAGCCGACTGTACTGCACAATTTTGTAAAGAAAGAAGTCCCAAGCTTTCCAATCAACTCACTGCACATTGACTTTAGTTAGGAAAAACATCCAAGTTTGCCTAGATAGCAAACTTTACATAGGTAACTAGCAGCGCATGTTAAAGCATCCCACAGGAGGGAGCGTTCTGCTGAGTTTGGTAAAGCGTTTTTATTGGGGATGATGACCCATCTCACCTTCACAGTGTGCAAAGCCCTGCTGAGAAAGATGCAGATTACAGACACGCATGTCAGTGTTAATTGGAGTTCTGGCCAATCTGATGCTATCTGCTGTTCAGCTAGGAAGACAAGAGATGCAGCTGTGAATCTGCACCCATAGAAAAAAACACTTGTGACCAGTGTTGAGGGTAACGGTTACAAAGTAATGCGTTACTGTAATCACATTACTTTTCCCTGTAAAGTAAGGCCTTACTAGCTTACAATTAAATTTTCAACGGAAGTGGACATTAAAGGATACGTTTGACGATTTTGGACCTATATATAATTTGTTAATTTTTCCTCCATTACACAACTTTCACTAATTAGGAAACCACAGAACAATTTTTCTCTGCCGCAGCACAGACCGCTGTGGGGTGAAAGGCGGTTCCTGGCGGAGTGATCTATAGTTCTGGACGGTCAGGTCAGATTGTAAACAGTAGAGTTCGGTAGAAGACAATCCGCTGAGTGGAAACGGTTGGTGCCGCCGCTTTCCGGGCCGTGGAGAGAAATAAGTTGGTCGTCTCCGTATCTGACAGCTGACTCTGGAGACAATACTGTCCGTGGGTCCAACAACTACAGGGATGGAAGAGACTCATTGTATTCATAGTATTCCCATGATGTCACATGCATTTCCTACCAATATGGTGCTTTACAATAAACACAGCCCATTGGCTGTGTTTGCCATTTGATTGTAATCACCTGTTAAATTATTACAACCACCTGTTATTATAAGTCTTTATTTTCTGGTGGTGAAAGTCAAACATTTTCTGTTAGATGAGCAATGTCAAAATAAGTAATCACGAAGGTTGCACACTTCTCTCCATATGAAAATATTTATTTTAGATCACCAACATGTTTCGGCATTATGCCTTCTTCAGGGTGTCTCAGATGAGCAATGTCAGTCATGTCTGTGTGTGATTGGGTTGGCCTGTCAATCATGTTGTACAGTGACAGGTGTTAGCTGGTTAGCTGATGGAGCCCTGATTGCTGGAAGCTCTTCCCCTTCTCCTTTAAAAGAGGGAGGGAAGTCTGGACAAGCTGCTGGACAATTTTACTTCTCAGAAAACTGCAGCGGAGACCTCATGCTGATCCAGCAGGCGACTGATTCCAACCAATAAAACCATCACAGTCTTTTGAACAGTCCCGCCCCTCCTATCGTATAAAACTGCCTTTCTCTTCCTGACTGCTGTCCCTTCGGTTTACATCGTCGCCCACTTTTGGAGCAGTTCCTCCCTGTGTTACGTCAAATTTCAGAGGCAAGATGCTCGTTAAAATTATGTTTCATTGTGACTCGTTTAATTGAATTGAAAAAAAAACTCACTACAACCAGAACATGGCAAATTAAATTGATGTAAGAAACTATCTAATACAGAAGTTCAAAACACCAAGAACCAACTATGAAACTAACACTAAAACTATACCAACAGGTAAGTAGAAAAATGTCATAAAAGGAAGGTAGAACATCAGTTGAAGCTCTGGTTATGTGAAGATCTCGTTCTTCGCTAAGTTTGAAATGAACAGAGTGCCAGCCCACATGCAGCAGAGTGTGGTTCAGTAGGTGGGCATCAGAACTTCCTCTCTGATCTAAACCTGACAGCAGCTGCACAGTGGGGGCCAGCTTCAACCTGCATGAAGAGAGAGAGACACAGTTACTGCCTCGAATACAGAAAGTGTCATATATGCTCAGAGAGTATGACCAGGATTGATGTATTTCACCATCATCAGGAAACGTCAGTTTACAACTCAAGTAAATTTCTTAAAGGTCCCATATGGTGTAAAACAGGACTCCCCTTGCCTCTGTGATTATAAAGGAGTTGGATGGTCTATCTAAACATGGTGAAAGTATCAAAACGCACGGTCGCCAACTAAATCCACACAATCCATATTAGAAAAGCGAGCCTCTAAACGAGCCGTTTGGACTTCCGTAACTTTGTGGCGTCACAAAGGTTCGCTCATTTTCATTTTTGTAAGAAATAATAGACTAACAAAGTATTTTTTTCAAAGCGGTTGAGCGGTTGTCATTGTTTATTACCGGAGAGTTTGCCCTACCTGTAGCTGCCAGGCCGCGGCGTCTCACGTTTCACTCTTGAAACGGTTAGCCAATCGGAACAGAGGGGTCATTAATATTAATGAGCCTTAAAGACACGGCAACAGAAACAGCCTGTTCTTGGTAAGGCTCAGAGAGATGCTGGAAAATGAACGTGTAAAAATGGATTGAGAGTGTTTTTGGTACATGACACCACACACACAGCTTTGAATGGACCTCAAGACACAAAATAAAACACTGGAAAGTGGAGAGTATGGAGCTTTAATAAAAGCCCGATATCGGCCTGTTATATCAGTCTAAACCTCGTCAGGATTACCTTCTCAGTGCTTCAGTCATCACAGGTTCATATTCACTATGTGAGGCAGTTCAGACAAATCGCCAGCATACACAGTAGCCATTGTAACAACAGACAGCCTTTTTGTCTTTGAGATGCTATTTGCTTACCAGGCCAAGGGGAGGTGGTGTGTGTGTGTGTGTGAGTGAGTGAGTGAGAGAGAGAGAGAGAGAGAGAAGCAATCATTCTGGAGGCAGGCTGGGCTGATAAGTGGGCGAGAGATATTCACTCCACCATGAGTGATGTTTTAAGTGAAGCTTTTCACTGTTCATTATGGTTAACACAAAGGAAATGTCCCTGATATCATCAAACTGCAAACTGCACAAACAGGAGATGAAATTGCTAACATTTATTCTTGTGCAGTTCCATCACTTTACATTTACAATGCTCAACCTCCAGCTCAACTCTGTCTCAGAGCCAAGGTTGTTATCGCGAACTCCACGGAAACTCTGTTAAATGTCTGTCGTAAACATAAATAAAGCTGAAGCTCTTTTCTACTTGTAAAACAAACTAAAATTAAATAAAAAATATAGGTGAAATATCTTTAGTTTTTGTCTTTGTTTATGTGCGGGGTGAAAAGAGAATGAAATATGAGATGTAATGTATATGTATGAAGTAAAAAAATTAAGGATAACTGAAACCCCAAACCCAAATCTGTGGTGAAGCCTGACACACACCTAATGGTGAAAAGTAGGGCACGACTTGGCCTTCTGCTATTCGCTGATCTTTGGTGCCAGGTGATGTCACTTTCTATAGAGTACAACAGGTGGTGACATCACCACCAAAAGGGGAAAGGGGGGAAAAGAAAGGTGGTGGCTGAGAACACTGCTCCTGCCGCTTGCTGGAAAAGAGAGCGTCTGGTGGGGGGTGTAGTGGTGATAGGTATTAATGGTGTCTGATATCAATATAATTTAGAGTTAGCTTCAATGAGAATTAAGAACGGGGCACCAGATAACAGACAGCATCAACAGGTCTCATCTGAAGGAGTGAACTCTCGGCATGTTTGAATTTAAACCCACACACTGAACACAGGAGGTGACTTTATGCAAGATAGTATGTTTATTACTAAACTAAGCACACTCAATAATCAGGTAAATACAAGTGAATATAGTACAGTATATACAAGAGGTATACCTATGAATTGTGATGAATCAATGGCAATAGGAATAAATTATCATGTGAATATACAATACTGATAATTAAACCAATATTTTAGCAGACACAATCATGGAAGATGAGCAGTGGAAGACATGAGTCGGCAAGATAGGAATGAAGGGGCAACAGTATAACTATCTGGAAAACTGACTCAAATGAATCTTTGAATAACTGAATGGTTAGGCTACTATAACTATAGGGAGCCGTAATAAAGTGTGTGATATGTGTGTGAAGTGTGAATGTAATGGAATAGCTATGTGTGATGTATGATATGATGCCCAGCGGACAATGATCAGTACATACGACACCAGCGGAGGTCCGGGGGGAGATGAAGCACGCTGAGGCCGGGAGGCTGTGAGGAGTCTCGGCTCGACGAGGTGCTGGAGGATGAAGATCTGACGTCTGTTCAGTTGATCTCAGCAGGCCGCAACAGGGTGAAGCACGCAGGCTGGAGCAGGCAGGCTGCTGGACAGGGCTGTGGGTCTCTCAAGGCTAACGCCGACCCACTCTGGAGGTTCCGATGATTCTTCAGAGTTAAACTCAGCAGGATAGCTGATAGTGAGGTTGTAGCAGGCAGGACACACAGACACACGTGCTGGTGTGTGTGTGTATTTGTCAGGCAGGTAGGCAGGCAGCAAGGCAATCTTCACTGTTTCGGATGAAACAGGCTTTCTACTTGGCTTGATGATGATGATGCAGTTGAGTCCGTCTTTGGAGACAAACTTTGGAACAAAGTTGTTGTCAGACTCCGTTAGCACACGTGTCGCGACCACATAAAGTGCATGAAATCCGCATTGGAAATGTGAGTGTTTGGTTTTGTTGTGATCAGTTGAGGGGTGTGTGCGTGGGCTGGCATGTCTAGTTTTACGGCTCATTACATATGCATGAAACCCTAATTTTGGTTCCCAGATCTATCCAATATAATTCGTAACATCGTAACATTAACATTATTAAACTCAGCACAAATTCCTGAACACTTTAATATCAAACATGGCTATCGAAGCCCTATGTAAAGATAACGAAATTGAATAACGTAAATAACTATTATATAAAACATCACAGTTACACATAAAATTAGTCATATACATTAGAGTCCACCACAATGTGATACCCAAAGTTTCATGAGTCTGTATCAAAGATTTCTCTTGATTTTGGCAACATTCCAATGGGTGTCATCTCAGACTCTCTATCTCTTTGGGGATTACCAAAGACAGGGCTGAGTGTTGGTGTTTTATGGTTATTTACCAGGTCTGGTCCTTGATGTCAGCTCTTAGGGTGAAAATGGAGTGATTTACCAAGAGGTCAGTGGCCTCCTTTACGATCCAACCACTTTCCATCCACTTTCCTGATCCGTTATCAGGGCAGAGGCTCACACACAGGATGCGAGGCCCTTCCAGATGTGTGATGACAATGACGGTGTGGGTGCAGTTACTACAGGGGAGGAGTGCTTATGCAGGCTGGAGCAGGTGTGACAGATTGTCAATCATTCCAGTGGTGTCAGTGGTGTAAAACCACACAGGAAAAGAACACAGGACAATGTTAAATTAGGTTTTCAGCATAACTACTTTTAAGCAAACTCTGGAGACTACAACTTACGACCTCGAGAGGGCATCCGCCAACACGTTGTCCCTTCCATGGATGTGGCAGATGTCCAAGTTGTACCCCTGCAGGAATAGAGGCGGTGGTTTGAGTTAATCATGCTAGGGACGAAAACCAAAGGGTTGTGGTCGGTATAAACCACAACATACACAGCAAAATGCTTCAAAACAAGGATGAGGGCTAGGGCCTCCTTCTTAATGGTGGAATAATGTTGTTCATAACTCTTGAACTTCTTAGAGAAGTAACACACAGGATGCTCTACCCCCATGGAGTCATCCTGGAGAAGGACTGCTCCAGCTCCTACATCACAAGCATCCACTGCTAGCTTGAATGGCTTACTGGGGCTGGGGCTGCAAGGACCGGAGCACTGACCAACATTACCTTAAGGTTCTCAAAGGCGCCTTCACATGTCTCACTCCACACAAAGGGACTCTTTGGACTGAGGAAGTTAGTTAACGGAACTGCTATACGCTTCTGGTTGTAGGAACAGAGAAATTCAAAATGGCCTCTATCTTAGCTACCGGACAAACCTGCCCACGCCCAACCACTTTACCCAAGTAAGTGACTGTTCCCTGTCCAAATTCACACTTGACAAGATTTAAGGTTAAATCTGCCACACGCAACCTCTTGAACACTTCCTTAAGCTGCTGCATGTGTTCAGACCAAGTAGAATTGTAAACAACCAGGTCATCAAGGTAGGCCTCACAGTTTGTCACTCCTGCCAGCACCTTGTCTTCCAGCCGCTGGAAGGTAGCAGGAGCATTACGCAGGCCAAAAGGCATGACTGTGTACTGACAGAAGGCATCAGGGGGTAACAAAGGCAGAAATTTCACTAGCTCGCTGAGTAAGTGGAACTTGCCAGTAGCCTTTTAGAAGACACAAAGACAGCTGACCCTACACGGTCGACACAATCATCCATGCGTGGTAGAGGGTAGGAGTCGGGCTTTGTAACAGCGTTCACTTTACGAAGATCGGTACAAAGGCGAGGGGTTCTATCAGGCTTAGGTACAAGCAAACAAGGAGAGCTCTGCCGAATCAACAGAATGATATCGGCACATTCAGAACAGGGCAAATAGGAAAACTGGGAGTCCAAGTCAGCCAGTATGTTAGTGTTGGACAACCTACCCTGCAAGACCTCCCTTGTGGGCACAAAAGGTTCTTCCGCTAAGGTGGAGGGTGGGAGAGCATGTGACACTACCACAGGCTTCACAGATGCTAAGTCACTCTGGGTGCATTCCAAGTCTCTTATTTGATATTTCCTCGCTCCTCGCTCCTGGCTTGAACCGGAAGTCGTTCTGGTCCGCCATTTTGAAGGTCTTCCCAAAGCTCTTATTTCTGCTCCGAGGAGCGAGGATCGAGGAGCGAGGAGGGATCTCTGAGGAGCTATGAGCGAGGAGACATGAGAGCAGCCTTCCCGGAAGACTTTCAGCTGAACGCCATGACGTCAATTACTCTGCACCTACATCTGTCAAATTTGAACAAGATAGCAGAGTACAATTCAAACAGTACAAGTGTAAGTGCCCGTTATTTTATGCTTTTTGATATATAACGTTAATGCAAGAACATGGGGAACCTAAATTACGTTTATTTCAACCACAACCTGTTTTGTCTTGCAGAAACGGACGTTGCTTCATGTGACGCTTCAGAGGAAAGGACGTCTCATTTCTCTAAAAACGTATTTCCTCGTTTCCTCTCTCCTCGCATGGAGGAAAAGACGCAAGTGAGGGAAACGTGGATGCAATTTAAGAGACTTGGGATGCACCCTAAGTGTTACAATAGGGCTTCACCATGTTCACATGACACAGCCGACTTTTACACTTGCAGTCTGGAGTTTTAATCCAGTAGTCACACTCACCAACTTTGCCTTCGACCAAGTATGAGCCACTATATTGAGCCTGCAGGGCGGAACCAGGGAGGGGCAAAAGGACCAACACTTGATCTCCTGGGGAGAACTCTCTTGACCTGTTTATCGTACCAACCTTTCATTTTCCCCTGACTTGCCTGCAGGTTCTCTTTTGCAATCTCACATGCTCTATTAAGCCTGAAGCGAAACTTGCACACACAGTCCAGCAAACTAGAAGCAGGAGTTTGGTCAGCCAGCCACGTCTCCTTCAGTAGCTTCAGGGGCCCCCGCACAGTATGGCCAAACACCAGCTCCTAGTTTGCCCAATATGTTACAACCCCAGCTCAAGGGCAGTAACATAGAGGAGTCAAACCCATGTAAGTAAATGATAATTAAGTTTATTGTAACATATACATATATAAATGAAACAGGAGAGGATGGTGGAGGCTGGAGACCCTGCTGCTGCGGTCAGTGGTGGAAAGTAACTAAGTGCATTTACTCAAGTACTGTACTTAAGTACAATTTAGAGGTACTTGTACTTTACTTGAGTATTTCCATTTCATGCTACTTTATACTTCTACTCCACTACATTTCAGAGAGAAATATTGTACTTTTTACTCCACTACCTTTATTTGACAGCTTTAGTTACTAGTTACTTTGCAGATTTAGATTATTAATACAAATTATAAATCAACTAATAAATTATGATATATTTTTATAGGTTATGCTACCCAGCAGTATATAAAGTAAAATTAGCTCTACCTTTACCAGCTGCAACATTAAAGTGATGAACACATTAATGCATCAATAATTATAGTCCAATAACATGATATATATGATTCTGAAATGGGCCATTCTGCATAATGACTTTTACTTTTGCTACTTTAAGTATATTTTGATGCTAATACTTTTGTACTTTGACTTAAGTAAGATTTTGAATGCAGGACTTTTACTTGTAACAAAGTATTTTTACACTGTGGTATTGCTACTTTTACTTAAGTTAAAGATCTGAATACTTCTTCTACCACTGGCTGCGGTGTTGGCTGCAAGGACAAAGAGAGCGTCTGGTGGGGGGAGGAGTGCTTTTATGCAGGCTGGAGCAGGTGTGGCAGATTGTCAATCATTCCAGCGGTGTCAGACATCTTTTACTCCACCTACAGGGTGGGAGGACTAAGATGGCACTGTCATACATAACAGACTGAACAGTCTTGTAGTGTGACCCAGGCTTTAGCTGAGGCACCAAGACGCCCCACATCTCTAATGCTTTAACGCCTACTCTACTCTCTCAGTTTACTCCTTCCCCTCACTCACACTGTCTTCTCCCCAGCTGTACCTCTCCTCCTCTCCTCTTCTCCTCCTCTCCTCCTCTCTTTCCTCTCTGGATCCACGGTGAAGTGGCAGAGGAAAGCTCGATAATCTGACGATCTCAGCGGACATTACCGGCCCTGGCCGGAAGGCAGGTGCCTTAATTTCCAGTAACCGGCAGTTATTACTGAATAGATCTTCTTAAAATGGAGTAGGTAATGGCCCATGGTGCTTTGGGTGCTCATCTCAGCTGCCTATTAGAGCTTAATGTGATTTACACTGCTGGAAAGAGAGCAACGGTTGTACAGGAGAAGAGAGGGGAACTAAATCGGGAAGAGGGAAAGTGCTGGTGTTTGTATGGTTATGCATGAGTTTGTGTATGCAGTATTCGTGTGTGTGTGTGTCTGTTTGAAATGTGAACAAAAATGAAGGAGGTGATATGCTTTTCTGCATTTTCAGGGAGGAGAGAATGATTGTACAGGAGAAGAGAGGAGAACTAAATCAGGGAAGGGGGAAATTGTGTGGTTATACATAAGTTTGTGTGTGCAGTATTTGTGTGTGTGTGTGTGTGTGTGTGTGTGTGTGTGTTAGTTTGAAATGTGGAATTTAACAAGAAGGTCACATGCTTCTCTGCAAGTTGATGTGTAGCAACTGAAGAGAAAAGATGTCATGAAAACGTCTATACATGGGTCAAGTAATAAAATCTGTTCAAGTAATGCATTTCCAGATGGCGTGACAACATCCCATCATTACATTAACCAGCGATTATTACGGGCTGTAATAGATTTTAACTGATGATGTCATAATACTGACTAATGCAATATCTTCAGTAATGACATTCTTCTTATTCTTGCATGATATTACATTCTTATTATTATCATTCTTATTATTATTACTACTACTACTACTACTACATAAGTTATAATAATAATAATAATGTGATGTTATTACATTATAGGACAATTTTTTTTATAATTTTAATAATAATTATAATTTATATTATTTTCATTCCATGTAGAGGGATTTGTTTTTCTTATTTTATTTTATTTTTTTTACATTTAGACATGTTATTACACTATCAGCCAGTTATTACATTATCACCTGTAACAGCTCACACAAACCGTTACTAGGTCAAGTTCAAGGTTAATCTAATTTCTTCAGTCAATCTCCAGATGTGTTATTGGCGGCGAACTAATATTAACTCCTCAAACACTGGAAAATCATATTGGAATCATTTGCTGGAGCGTTATCATGTCTGATCTCACCGGGTTCCCACCCAGTGAACGCACAAACCCGTGTGAAGTGTACTGGAGGATCCGAGCCTGAAACAGAGGTGACCTTGAGCTGTGCGCCTGCAGCTCCGCGCTCCCCCCCCCCCCCCCCCCCCCCCCCCCTCCCCCTAATCCTCTATTAATTAACCAGACTCTGCTCGTTAGCGAATAATCCATCAAACGGCCAATAAGGTTTACGAGAACACGCCGAGGGAGAACGCCGCTCCTGCTTAGCTGAAGTTAACCCTCCTGAAGTGTGGCGTCCAGGTGGTTAATTTCAGGCTTTAGCAGGTTCGCTGAGGTGTTTATTTTTATTTTTTTACAAGTAAAGACACACAGCGCTAACAGCATGAAGGTGGCAGGTGGAGCTACTCAGGACCAACCCAAGGAACACTGGAAATGGAATCGGCCAATACGTTCATTCAGCCTTTAATTATACTCGAGAGAATCATTGAGGGAGACCTTAATTTACACTGATTTCGAGTCAAATGACATAAACAAAGAAAAAGAAAACAACAGCAAAGAGATAAACCAACAGAGAAAAGGCAATACCACAATTAACTAATAAAAAAGCCATTAAAACGTACTGATTAGGGAAGAAAAGATAGATTAAGATAATTAAAGTGAAATAATTGTTAGTTGAACCTGTGACCTTTAGGTTACATGATGCCCACATTGATTAAAATAATTTAAAATGTAAAATAAAATACAGTTGTGTAATACAATTGCAGGTTGGGAGGTTTAAGATCAAGTTTCTAAAATGTCCAAAAGGTATGGGTGAATGCATGGGAAGTCTTTGTAAATACACATTAAAGACCTCATGACACAGCATCTTTACTTCCTTGATTTGATGCATTTCACCATTCAAAAGTCTAAACCAGTGGAATATGAGTCGGGGAGAGAAAGGTAATTTTATTGGTTGGGAGGGGTGCAGGGGGGGCCAGGACTGTTCTAAAATCTGATGGTTTTATTGGTTAGAAATGTATATTTCCATCTCCTGGTGCAGCATGAGGTCACCATGAAAGATACTGTGTTCTCCAGGAAGTAAAGTATGGGGACTTTAAGATCCAGTCAAACCCTGAAGCATTTTTTAAACATCAATATACTGTATCATTAAAATTGTATCAAATTAAATGGCCAAGAAGTGATATCTTGGTGTAATTAGACCATGCTGGAGCTGATTGTTCTCTATCTCACACCAGTTGTATTGTTAGTTCTAGTGTTTCTCCACATTAAGACTACATTTCCCATGATCCCTGTTGCTTCCTGCCCCCCCCCCCCCCCCGAAGAGGCTCAACATGCTGGAAGTGATTTCTCCATCTTCCTTTCCCTCCTTCCACCATCTGCTGCCAGAAACTCTTTTCCAGCTTTAGCTCCGTTTGCTCTGGAAGAACAGAACCTCTTCCTGTTTCGTGCCGTAAAGCGATCCAGCAGATTTCCCTCCAGATCCACCAGGGGGAGAAACAATGGAGGATGCAGAGCAGAGGCTGGTAGAGGCTGACAGGCTGCTCACTGGTGGTCTGGTTTATTTACTGTAATTATACTAATGCTTCAAAATTAGTAATTATTTTATACACGTACCACATTTTTTTAAATGAATAATTGATTAAACATGCATTTTCATTTGATAAATGCTGGAATACAGTTGTATTATTTCTTCTAATCTTCTTCTAATCAGCATAATTAAAGTTTCCAAAAACATGCATTTGTCAGTAGAAGTACA